>NW_024424786.1:14420964-14538104 GCF_017311325.1 Ursus maritimus
CAGTCCCCCCCCCCCCCCAGGATCCCGTAAGTCTACTTTAACATATAAAAATTCCTTTGGAAACTTCCTTTATCTCTAAGCTCCCCAAGATACATGTTGGCAATCATCCCCCAAGGATATAGCCCACTGATACACATCTGAAGGGTCTCATGACTAAGGTTTTATTAGACGGTAATAAATGACCTTTTCCCAACAACAGCTAGCCCCCTCAAGGTCCTGGAACCCTTGCTTCCAAAATTCCTTAGAGACTTACACTATCCCTAGCCCCCTCACAACTTGAGGGTATATAATGGGCCACTCCTCATGACCCTGGTGCAGCTCTTTTTTTTTATTTTATTTTAATTTTTTTTATTATATTATGTTAGTCACCATACAGTACATCCCTGGTTTTTGATGTAAAGTTCAATGATTCATTAGTTGCGTATAACACCCAGTGCACCATGCAATATGTGCCCTCCTTACTACCCATCACCAGCCTATCCCATTCCCCCACCCCCCTCCCCTCTGAAGCCCTCAGTTTGTTTTTCAGCGTCCATAGTCTCTCATGCTTCATTCCCCCTTCTGATTACCTCCCCCTTTCTTTATCCCTTTCTTCCCCTACCGATCTTCCTAGTTCTCATATTCCATAGATGAGAGAAATCATATGATAATTGTCTTTCTGTGCTTGACTTATTTCACTTAGCATTATCTCCTCCATGTCCGTCCATGTTGCAGCAAATGTTGAGAACTCGTTCTTTTTGATAGCTGAGTAATATTCCATTGCATATATGGACCACATCTTCTTAATCCAGTCATCTGTCGAAGGGCATCTTGGTTCCTTCCACATTTTAGCTATTGTGGACATTGCTGCTATGAACATTGGGGTGCATATGGCCCTTCTCTTCACTACGTCTGTATCTTTGGGGTAAATACCCAGTAGTGCAATGGCTGGGTCATAGGGTTGGTGCAGCTCTTTCTGCCCACGGGTCCCGTCCCCGTGCTTTAATAAACCACCTTTTTGCACCAAAGACGTCTCAAGAATTCTTTCTTGGTCGTCGGCTCCGGACTCCACCCCACTGAACCTCACGGATATCCCACAACCTCATCATTTAAAAAGCCTCTTTTTTTGTTAGATTATAAATCCCCCCGATGAAGTGCTTTGTATGCAGTAAGCATTCAATATTTGCTGAAATTAAATGGAACTTAAAATAGTTCTAGACACTACATACGGTTACCTACATTTATATCACTGGTCCTAGATCTGCTCTCTGGGGTGACACAAAACAAACTTCCTCCCTTCTCTACATGTGAAGACTGTCCCTATAAATAAGGATGTCAAAAAACATTATCACATATGCTGCCACTAATCCCTCAGCTGTGGCGGGCATTAGCTGTTAGAACATTCTTTCTCTTTGAGGCTGGAAAGCTTCAGAATTCTTCTTAAGCCAGCATTCCAGGTAGCTAGAATCAAGTGATGGGAGTTGCTAAGAGAGACAAAAAATCATTTCCCATTCCGGCCTAAGTTGTTCTGTCCCCAGCCACCCATGCCAAATTCCCTCAACCATTCCTCACATGAATGTTTTCAAATGCCCCGTGCATCTGTGCCACCATGATCTTAATAGATGAAAGCAACTTCAGTTCCTTGAAGATAATAGCCTATATATAGTCTATCTAAAAAGTGGAGGAGAATTATTAGCTTCCCCTTTTGAGTGTTACGGTTCTACTAGGGCAGACCAAAATTGCCGTAGCTATGTTCACTGCCCATAGCCACTCCACTGGCTCACACTGAAACTGATTATTTAAAACATCTAGGTTTCCTTTCTATAGTCATCCCCTCCAAACCTTTTCCCAACTCCCCATTCTATCCTATATGTATACAATTGATTTTAACCAAATCCTACTATTCTACATCTAAGTAAATGTACATGATCCAGATTCTATGATTCAACAGAATGTCTCTGGCTTTATGTTTCAATATGATAAACATATCATCTGTGCCTTTAGGTACATTATCAGCCAACATGTTCATGCTGGATGTACTTTCCCAGTGTTGCGTAAGAGACAGCACCTTTGACAGTTTGGTCTAGGAATGTGGCCTGGGACTCTGCCCAGCATCCCTGCCAGTAGTGTGAAGCAAACTGCTTGACCTTCAGAGTCTGTATGATGTAAAAGAAATTTATCTGTGTTTAAAAACACTCCCCATAATTCAAGAAATAAACAAACATGTGAAAAGATAGAGAAACCTGTTTCAGTTTGGGCGTAGTTTCAGTTTTCAAAAACACAGGAAGACAGAAAGAACATCAGAAAATGCAGCAAATGCTGATGCTAGCAGCTCCAAAACGAAGACTGAGCAAACTCAATCTCATGTAGCAAAAATTGTACTCAGTGGGTTTCCTTTTTCCTCCTTCTCTCTCTCTTTCCTTAATACTTTTTTTCCCCTGAAAACAAAAGTTTTCCGCACCTGGTTGTTCCTACGCATGACACAAAATATAGACAATATCATGACTTTCTTTGGTTTTCTGCTTACCAGAAAAAACTGGCACTAACTTAACATACACTGTTAAAAAAAAAAATACACACACACAGACACACACAGCACACACACACACACACACACACACACACACACACACTGTTTTCCATTCCCTGAAGCACAATACTTGGCATCCAAAACTTTGAAAACATTTAAACGAAAATCCACCAGTAAGTCTGTAGCTGCTACCACGTAAAATCAACTCCAACATTTCTTATGTTCCAAACATGATTAATTTCATAAAAAAATAAAATTGTGTGTAAGAAATTTCAGAAATAAGCCAACTAAAGGACATCGACAACAGGTACCAGGAAAAAAAAGTAGCACTACACTTCCATCTTCCAGCTTCTGCTTCTCTACCAGCAAAACCAACATTTTTCTGCAATTATGAAGTTTCTTCATTGTCTACGTTGCTAGTCAGACTCTGAAGCAACTATTAATCAATTTGTTCATTCAACAGTATTTGTCGAAGGGCCTCTGCGACCAGCGCTGTTTTGGATGCTATTGTGGGAGCATGCAGAAATGAATTAAACACAGATTTTGTCATCAAAGAATTTTAAGCTAATTTGGAATTATTGGTTCCTGGCTCCACTGCTATCTTTTGGTGCTGGCTCAGATGTCTCTCTTTATCTATTGTAAGGCCGAGGCAGCTCTTACAATTTCCTTCTCCTTGTCTATTTTTCCCCTCTTACTTTTTTGGTGTTTAAAGTCTTGCTACGTACATGACCCTTTATTTTATTCTTAATTCTCCTCGAATCATTAAAGTTAAAATTGGATCTTAGATCAAAGACATTCTTAAGGTCCCTCTAGTCCATTTATTTGGTGTTATTGTATCTCAGAAAGTGCAATGAATTGCCTGTAGCAAGTGAATAAAATCAGAACCTTTGTACTCAATGCTTCAATACCTATTATTGAAAATAATAAATGTTAAAAAAAAAAAAAAAGCCAGCCTCTATTCCTGGCGGGCTGATCTACATTTGGCTACTATATTAAAATGCTAAAATGACTTCGGGTTTGCGTTGGGTTGTGGACCTGCCAGTTTTAAAATCTCATCTACAATCCCAAATGCATAATAAACCTCTCTGCCACCCCCCCCCAACTCCCCACACTCACCAAATCTGAATAGGGTAGCAAGCAAATCCTAGGAACTGTAGCCTTAACAGTAACTATAGCATGAAAAGAAATGGCTTATATGACAAATGAGCCATTTGACTTGGGAAGGCTGGTGATTTTGTTCTCTAGGTGGCACTATGATGTCAACTTTTGATGAGATGCTTCAATTTCTTGAAAATGCCATTTTTGGTTTGTTTGTTTTTTTTAATTTCCATTGTATAAATCTTAATTTTACGCACACTAGTTGTAATTAAATGACAGGTTGTCTTCTAGTTTTATTTTAACAAGCCAGTTTGAAGGTAAGTGATTTCTTATCATATAATTTACATTTCCGAGTTCTATTGTCTTAGAATTAAGGAATCTTCCTATGCCTGCCCACCTCCCTCTAAATATGCAGAGGCATGTCAAAAACACAGAAGGTGGTCACAAATCTTCAGTCAGACCAAAGGAATCAAGATGAAAGCACGTTTAAAAGCTACTAGGTTCTGTGAGCCTTCAAAATCAGGACATTACTACCATGACAACCAATGAAAAGTTCTTTCAAGTGAACCTTTGGGAAAAACTGCATAATGTTCCTTACTCTCTGGGATCTTTGGAAATACACTTTTGCTGTGTTATGGCTGTCACTGAAGCTTGTAAATTTACTCTGCTTCCCCCTAGTCACTCTCCTGGTCCTGCACCTGGCTCCCCTAACTAATTTAAAGGAACCCATCCTCAAACTTCAGACCATGTACAGATGAGACATCAGGGCAATGAACCACTTCTTAGCATCCAGCATATTTGGTCAGATTTGTTTCACTAAGAGCCTAAGTGTCCCAGAATCTGGACTTGGATTTGAGGATCTGCATTGAAATGAAAGCTTCCATACTTGTTATCTGACCACTCGACTGTTTTTCTACAGAAACAAGAATACCTTTCTGTTCCACTCAGGGAACACACGCATTTACCACTCCCTTACCCCCAAAAGTTTTTCAAAATCAATATATTAGTGAGCTTCATTGTTTCATGTCTGCCATCAAGAATGATTCCATATATTTAATAACTGGGTCTAAGACTTATTCTAAGGCTTTAGTATAAGTGTTCTGGAAAGCCAGAGATGCGTTTAAGTATAAAATTATTTAGGAATAAACAATTCTATGCCTTCAATGGAAGTTTAAGGGGACTTTGAGGACACATATGCCCGGGCTTAAAAATACCAAAGCTTTCTTCTGTTGCCTAGGGTTAAACCCCATATACAAATGACATACGGATTTCATTTGCCAACATCATTTATTGCTTAACATTACTCCATACTGAACAGAGTAAATGGATGCAGAGGGTAACCAATAAGTTTGCTCATTCACTTTTGAAGCCCATCTGGGTATGTTATTCATCCTAGTAAAGAAAATTTATCACAACGCAACTTAATGTAATTCTTGTTCAAATGATTTCTTCCTCCACTGAACAGCCAGCATTTAAACCTAGAATTCCCCTCAATTCTCTCCTCCATGCCTCTTTAAAATGCAATTCACAGCTTGAGATTACAGAGCCTGCCAGTGGCTGAATGGCTGCTCTAGATGGCTGAGAGTCCTTCAATTAAGAGCAATTTTGCAATTAGTGGAAACTGAGTGCTCCATAACAATCGTTTGAAAACAAGTTGAGAAAAGTTAGCAATTACCCTATTAAAGGGACATATTCACTAGCATTTGGCTGAGCTGGCCCCCTCACACAAATTGCAATCTTCCATACAGGGAAATGGCAGTTGAAAATTATGTTTCAACCATTAAAATAAATTTGCTATTATAGACATCAAAATGGGAGTGCCTTTCATTTTAAAAGATCTTCAGAGTTTAGCTATCATACAACTTCCATGCTCTCTGTTTTCATTCATGAAGTCGAGAGTTATTCTCTCTACTCCGGGACTAACTTCCTAGATCTTCAAATGTTAATGAACTGTGTACATATGACCTTTTCATTGTGTACATCTTCAATATTCTTGAAGCTTAGAAGAGTAAGTCCATGATTGAGACCCAAAGCTGCTGGCTGTTACATTCCCCAAGTTCACTACCTGGATATAGAATATATTGAGCTCTGAGTGCTGTGTGTGTCTGAAGTGGGGGGTAGAGGGGATATTTACAGAACGGTTTAAAGACAAATGTAAAAACATGTAACAGAGCTCTTTGCTATTATCAGGTGGGCGTGCCCAGCTTGCTGTGTGTGCTGAGCTACAAACCAGAGCTATTTATGTTTGAAAGAAATGAGATTATCAATCATCTGCATTTTGACTACTGAAAAGTAAGATTCCAGGAAGAAGGCAATAGCTTACATTCTAATGGTGCCCCTATTAAACAGGAAACCAAAGGACTTTAAGCCAGGATTTTAGAAATTTGCATTTACAGGATTTCCCTCCTCCTGGTAAATCACAATGAACCAGCAATATTCCAAGCCCTCCCCACCCCACTTTGGCCATTATGAGCTTTAGACAATTAATTCACTTAGTATAAATGAATCATTTGCTTTTTAGGCAAATGATTATTTTCTCAGTTCCTCTTGTTCAAAAGTAGAAGTTACACTTATTGAGAAGACATCCTAAAACAGATTTCCTTAATGCTTTATTCTGTGGATACTTTAATGTTGACCTACTTTATATTTTAAATGACCTTAAATATCACCTTAAAATAAACATGACTTCCAGTTACTAATTCAGTTCTGAATGGGCTATGAATGGCTCCAAAGGTATGTGAAAAATTACGCTGTTATTTTGCTTTTAAAAAAACGTGATCTCCAAGTGTGTATGCAATGTTCTAATGCTTCAAAACATGTACGTAAGTCTTGTTTATCTGGAAATAATTTCTTTCTGCTTATATCATTTATAAATAGAATACGTTCTGTAATAACTTAAAATAGCCCTACCTACATAACAATTCTGCTATCAAAATACTTATTACCAGTCTGTATTTACCAATATTTACCACATTCTGCAAAATAACGTAGAAGAAAAAAGACAACGATTTTATGGCCCTGGAATTCCAGTAATGGTGACCAACGTGTTTTAAATTCCAGTAAAAGTTATGGTTACATTTCAACAAGTGTCTCTTTCCTTTCTCTTACCTCTGCCGTTAGTACAGAGGGAAATTCACAAAAGAAAAATCTTAAGCAAGGTGTTTGCAGAATCAGGGAACAGGAGTCAGTGACTGTTTTAAAGGGGTGCTGGCCCCCGGGCCAAGATTTGGCAATCTCTACATGCAATGTGTGATGTGATCTATTACGTGTAACAACATGGAGCACTACGGGCCATAATCTCAGAAACTTCAACTTAAAAATGATAATGTTTTGCGGGAGGTAAACACTGAGGGTTCCCATGTTTAGATGAAATAAATCTGTAATTATACTTCAATAAATAAAAATGTTTTTTAAAAGTATATAATTTTAAGACTAAAATGGCTTTTGACCTCATAACAAACATATACAAATAAATTTTTGGATAAAAATAGAGAAGGGGTATTTTCCAAGAAGTAGAGCCAGTTTGAAGATCTTATTTAATAGCATAACATGTTTTATATGCAGTTTAAAAACAACAACAACGTTCCCAATTAGACATTGGTTTGCTTTAAAAGATAACTGTACTGGGAGTGGGAGAATTAATAAACATTCAGAAATATGATTTTCTTTGCTTCTGGCCAAGAACATTCCGCATTCTTGTCAAAAAATGTTCACTGGCTACTACTGACATTGAGGAGTAAGTATAAGATACCTAAAGAACCCAAAAATAGATCCAGGGAGCCCTAACACCACAAACCGCAGTCCGTCATAACTCCCCCAGCGCTAGGAAACCTTTTTGCATTGGAGCCAAAGAGGGGCAACGGGTCAAATACATCCGAGTGGGGAGTCAGAAGCATCATTCAACAAGTCCCTCCTACCAGCTCCCGAAGGGATCCTGAAAAGTCATCCCTTTCCACTTCCCCACCCCCAGCCTCCCGGCCCCCAGCAGCTGCTCTGGGTAGCTTGGCCGGCAGAGGGCACCCTCTACCTTCCCTAGCACCGAGCTCCCTGCCCCCCTCCTCCTTGTCCCCCAACCCCTGTCCCTCCACCCCGCTCCACCCCGCTCCACCCCCAACACACAAACACAGCATCCTCCTACCGCGATTCCAGTTCACTCCAGCAACCCGAAGACTTTTCTCCCCTGGAGGTGCCCCCAGTCTGCAATTTCCCTTTTCAGCCCGTCGGGCATAAACCCCACAACCCTCAGCTCTTTCTTTCCAGGCACAGCTCACCCGTTCCTTCTTCCCGGCTTTGCATCCCCAGAGACCCACCCGAGTCAAGACACCCCATCCTGTTCCCGAAAGTCAAAACTTGTAATTCCCTGGAAGGTGCTTCAAGGGAGGGGCGCGGAATGGGGAGAAGTGTGGGCGCAGCCAGCCCCCAAGACCGGCAGCCCCTTTCACGTCCGAGCTGCAGCAGTGTCTCAAGTTTTCCGAGATACGCTGGCATTGGACCTGTGTAAGTCCGCTTTGGTCACAACTCTTGAGGCGCAGGTAACCGTGTGCAGCCCGGCTGGAGCCCCGGAGGCTGAGGGAGCAATGCACCCCCAAAATCTGCGCGGGGACCGCCCAACCGATAGGAAACATTCATATCGCAGCTCCGACACAGTCACCGCAGTCAGGGCCCCCGACAGCTGGCGCCCTAAATCTCTCTCACGACCCCGGCTGTGCTAGGGACGGGTTTCGGGGGATCCCCGGGGCGCCGTCTCCGCTCCTGCTGCGCAGCTCCGCGTCTCCTCCAGGCTATTTGTACCCCACTTCAGGGCTGCCGGGGTCCCTCTCCCTTGGGGGGTCCTGGCTGCCCTGTGGGCCGCGGGATGCCGAGGAGAAAGCTCCGCTGGAGCAATTACAAGTCCCCCTTCTCCTGGATGGGAGGAAAGGAGTTCCAACCTCTTCCCACAACTTCGGGGCCCCCCCAGCCAACTTTCCCCCGCGGACTGGCGGCTCCCGCGCCAAACCCCACGCCTGCTACTCGCCTACCTCGGAGTCCACACAAAGCTCACGGGTCCCCGGCGGAGGAGTCACATCGTTATCTCGCTCCTGGCCCCTGCGCCCAGCCCGGATCCCCGTCGCGGAGCCGCTGGCCGCCGGCCCCACAGCAGCGGTGGCAACTGCAGTTCAAGTGTCTCATCAAAGCTTCCCGAGGAGGAGGAGAGGGGCGCGCCGGGCCGACTCCTCGGCCCCGCCCGGGAGCCCGCGGCGCGACGGGGGGCGCGGGACAGCTAGCGGGCGGGCGCGCCGGGGCGCGGCGGCGGCGGGGACCGGGAGCTCCAGCCTGCGCCTCGAGCTCGGGTCAGACATTATTTAGCTCTTCGGTTGAGCTTCGATTGGTCAAACGGCGCCGCCCCCCGCCCCCCTCCCCCGGCTCGCCCGCGCCACCGATACCCGTGCGGGGCGGCCGCTTAAAGGGAACGCCGCGCCTTTTCCTCGCTCCGGCTCAGCCCCTGGGGCTCCCAGGGCTCCCCGGGTCCCCGCACCCCGCTCCGCCTGTCCCTGGGGCCCCGCGACGTGGCCCCGCTAGCCCCGCGCCCGCACGGGCAGGACGTACACGCCGCGCCCGCCGCTTCGAGGGGCTACCTACCCCCACCAGCGGGAACCCCGCACCCGCGCCCTTCGCGGAAACCCCGGCTGTGCGCGCTGGGGCGGGAAGGAGCTGGTGCGAATCAGGCGTCCCCCGGGGTCTTGCTCCCCTCCATTGCAACTCCCTCCGCCCCATCCCAGCACCCAAGTTCGCGGGAGAGGGCGTGCGTTTCCCGGGCCACGAGACACACCTTCCCGCACCTTCCCGCACGACGGAGCTGCAAACGCGAGCACACAATGAAATCGCACGGAGCATGGGGGCTATTGGTTTACTCCGCTGCCTTAAACACGCCGGCTTAAACAGAGTTCGTGCACTGACCTCTCCAGAGTTTGCCTAATAGGAATTCAATCAAGATAATAACGGCATTTTTTATTAATGAATGCCCCCAGATAACGTTACACCAAGTTACTTGCTCCAGCCAGGAAGCCGAGGCAATGACAGACCTCACTAATGCCACACGCTTTCTAGCAGACCAAACAGAGAAAAACGGAAAGAGAAAGAAAGAAAAGAAACCCACCTTTTCAGTCACTACTTGTCAAAGTAAACATCAAGGCAGCTGCTCTGGGGAAGACTTCGGCCCCAAAACTCCCAGACTCTATTATTTTTTTGTTCACGTTCCCTTTGGTTAAAAAGAAGTGGGGGGTGCGAGTCTTTGGTGCCCGGTATGTACTCCTTCTGTTCTGCAGCAAAGAAGTTAAATTATTGATAGTGGAAATTGCATGGCGGAGGTAATACTCGCACCCCCTGAGCGAGGAGCTCCATTTGATCTCGGCAGGGGCAGGGAGATTTCATGCTAGCTCGCCAGGGGGAGCGGCAGCGCGAGCAGCCCTCTCCGCGGTGAATGGGAAAGTGGGTGGGAGTCCACGAGAGGGCTCCACGGTGCCTTGACGTGCGGTGTCATATGATACCTCCGCTGCCTCGAAATAGACACTCTAGTGCACGAATTACCAGAATCAAAATTCAGCGCATTTAAAATGATACATCTTTTATTAGAAGAGTTCCGTTCCAGGGCATTGCATGGTTTTGCAGATGTTTTCACTTCCCTCCCTAGCAAACTTACACACATAAACCAACCCTTTTAATAATGAACCTGGGCAGCAAAGATAAATAAAGAGCCTTCTGTTCTTACCTGTGTGTGTGTGTGTGTGTGTGTGTGTGTGTGTGTGTGTGTGAGGGGGGTGGGGAAACAGTTGGCTCAGTTAATCCTCCCCTCGCGCCCTTCCCCCACTCAGCAAAGAGCAGTCAGTAGGGTACAGGTAGCCAAGACCCTCGGAGAGAATTTAAGTGGCTAGGGTCCAGAGGATTGTCTTCAATTTGCCATTGGACGACCACTGTCAACCGTCTACTTAGGTTCCTGTTTTGAAGCTGAATTTTCTTCCCGTTAGGTCAACGGATTCGTACGCTACTGGGAAAGACCTTAAAATACAGAATAAGGAACAAGACCGCCGTACCTCATTTGTAGTCCCTGGACCTCCCGCGAGCATACAAATCATCTGGGTGCCTGCTAAAACACAGATTTCTCCTCCAGAATTTGTGATTTAGTAGGGGTGGGGCAGGGTCTAGGAATTAACATTTTAACAAGCACCTCAGGCAATTCGGATGCAGAAAATCTGAGGTCACACTCTGAGAAACACTTTCTTAAGGGATGAATAAATGGGTGTCAGAGGAATCTCCCACCCACCCCCAAATCTGATAGGCAGTTTTATGTGTATGTGCATTTTTCTCTAATCTCAAAGGGGTTTGACCTAATAATTGCTAAGACTCATTGCTGTAAGAATTTCCCTAAACACTCCAACATTAATCTGGGGAAAGGGAAAGATTTATAAACAGTTTCCTTTCCTGGACCCTCTTGTGGTTATCAAGAATGTGCTGTTGAACTGAGTATATAATAATATTATATCTAAGGGTTTACAGTTAACAAAATGAGTTCACTTATATTAGCTGTTTTAGAGCTTCTAAAGACTAGTGACAGAAACTATTATTATTTTATAAATGAAGAACCTGAGGCTTGATGCCATGAAATAATTTGCCCAAATTCACACAGCTAAAATGCCGGAGATAAGACTTTAATGAACTCAGGAACTCCAGCTAGAAATATCCGTGCCTCCCCTCGCCTCAAAATAAACAAAGCTATCTGATCCTTGGAAGTGTTATCAGAAGGATCTCACAAATTGGTGGACGGACGGAATAGTCAAATTGTTCAAAAACATGCATATTCTTAGAGTGTCAGACATGTAGCTTTGCAGCTCTATCAACGTGACAGGACACATGACCAATACAAACTACCCTACAGCACAGATGATGAGGTTTATTGTGGGCTATTTAATGCATGTGAAATCTGCAGGCTAGCCAAAAGCAATAAAGGACAGTGGGCATGAAGCTGGGCTTGCCCACCTCAGAGAACCTCTGTATTGAGTCCCAGGAGTATAGGCTGAATGCAGACACAATTTCTTTTAATACTGCAGAACAATGTAAGAGACTAGATTTGTAAATTAAACATACACACATTCACACGTACAAACCTTGTAATATATAAAGTACTAGAGGAGCCTTACCTAAACTTTTTAAAAATAACTTTATGCTAACTTCAAACCCATGCTTACTTTCCAACTTTAAATCTGCTTGAAAATGAGTTATTTCCTCAAGTTTTTAAGCTCAATTGTAATTTACTTCCTTCAGGAAGAATACCTACCAAGTAAAAGTCAAGAATCTTGGCATTCTCGGTGCTGCTCAGTTAGAAGTTATGATAAATCTTCTACCTGCTAAAGCCACATTGCCACATCAGCATTTTTGCAGAAGGAAACAGTGTTCTCATTTCCGAGACTCTGATTGTGTCTACGACCAATCTTCTTATTCCTACTTTCCCTTGACTATACAAATAAATGTTTGTATCTCTACTTTCCAGTGTGTGGTGCAGTTTTACTGAGGAAAAGACAGAGGAGTCAGAAATGGCAGGAATATTTAGAAATAAAAGAAGACCAAATGCCAATTCAGATAAACCCTTTGATGAATCAGACCTCTTGACATTTCTGAGCGTTTTGAAACTTTCTGATTTGTGATTACAGTGTTACCAAAGACCAGACTTAAAATACTTTCTTACTTGCCTTAAAAGTACATCTTACATTCAAAAACAATGAAGCTAAGACGAACTAAAGTTGTACTGGTGTGTTGCACGGAATTCTGAATAATTTTTTTATTTGTTTAGTTCAGGTAGCATATGGAGAGAGTGCTAGAAGTCTAAGATCAAACTTTTTACTAAATTATTTTCCTATTATGATCAAGGGGGTTGCTGAGAATATAGAGCAAACATTTCTGATTCTCCTTAAAGATTAGTCTCTCACATGACTGATATGTTAAGAACAAAGATCCCACGTTCATGATGTGAACATTTTCTCAATCACCCAAGGGAGGAAAAACTTGACTGCTTGAAAAGAAAATGTTCCCTGTTTCACTTTTGGGGGACTTAAAAATTAATTTTGAATTAGTTAAAATCTTTATTTATTTTTGGTTATGGGCTAATTCTATTCTAACCCAATGTTCTACAAGGACAAAGGTCAGGAAGAAATGTGAATTCCCATCTATTCTTGTCAGGAAACATAAACTAATCCTCATTACCCAAGTGGGAACAGAGGCAGTAGGCTCAGATTTGACATTGACATATTTTTTTCTATTAATAATTTTAATTGGCTGAGGTCAATTCTACTATCATTATAAGCATTTTATGTTTAATTATGTTTATTTAAGTTTCCTAGTTACTCCTGCCTTCAATCCGCCTTGCAAAAAAAAAAAAAATAGCTGTCTAGAATCAAATGAATTGACCTCAAAAACTGCTGAAAATCTTAGTAATTAGCACAGGGAAAATAATAAGTAAACAGAAAACTCTCCTGCTTAGCAGAATGGCAAAGGTATTTTCAAAGTCAGGCTGCATGATTTAAAAGGCCCAATCCAGCACTGAAATATGTCACTTCAGTACTACAAATTATTGAGTAAGGTCTTTCCTGAGAAAAACCTTAAAAGAGAAATAATTTTCCTGTTTATTAGATGGTACTTTAATATGGGGCGTATTTCTTCTCTGTAAGCTTTTTATGAACCATAAGAATAGCTTCTATGCCATAATCAAATGTGTCCAAACTGGCCAACACCTGTTACAGGAATTATGTAACCCAGCATGGCCATTAGTGGCAAAAAAAAAAAAAAAAGAAAAAGAAAAGAAAAAAGAAAAAAGAAAGGAGCCACAGTATGAAAATGTTAGAAGGGCCAAAATTAGGAGAATAGAACAAGGTCAAAAGCCAATCCCATCTGGGAATAATATTTAGTTGGATCAAGAGAAACAGCACTAAAACTGTTATAAAACAACTGAGACTACCCCCCAAACATATGAGAGTCATCAACTTGTAAACCTCTGAGTTACCAGATTTTCCCTGAGAACACTTAAAAACCAATAGTGAAGAATAAATTGGTTTACTCATTGTAATGTTTCTGTAAGCATGGTCAAAAGGGCTGTGATTGTAGACTGAGAACAAAAGTTAGAACTGACAGTGATAGCTGCCTGTGGTATGTTGTAGGTTTTATTGGAAGAAGAGTCATGAGAAGAATTAGCAAGTTTAAACCAGAGGGTTTCAGGACGTTGAATCAAATTGTAAGGAACAGATTACCTTATTTTGAGACTCAGCTATTTAGGCTGTTTGATGATGGGGGTGAGACATTTTCTACTGTTACATTTCATATTCTTCATGGAGAAAGTTAGAAACATATGCAAAAAGGGAATTTAGAAAAAACCATTGAACTTCCTAAAGTCATAGTAAAAACAAAATCACACTAGGAATTGGGCCTATTTTTATATGATTCTGAATCTATAAAGTGCCTATCTTGAATGGTCTCTCTGACAAGGACCTGACCAGGACGTGCAGCTGGCTCTCTTGTCTAAGCCCTCCCAATAGCACAGGCATGATAGGAATGAAATCCTCAATGCTACACATGTGGCAACAAGTGTTGGGACTTAGATTTGTCTAGCATACAGAATCATTGGAAACATCTGAAACTCTTAACTTTCTCAACTTCAGTTAATCTTTAGTTTACTATATTCATGTCATGGTTACCTTCATTCAGTTGATGAACACTTGCTGAATACCTACTGCCAAACATTGCTCTACATTTTCTATTAAGACTATTTTTTAAGTAATCTCTTCAGCTTACGTAGGGCTTGAACTTACAACCCTGAATTCAAGAGTCACATGGTCCACCGACTGAGCCAACCAGGCGCCCCAACTCTTTGGACTATGTTAAAGGCAGATGAATAAAACATATTTCAGCTCTTTAGGTACTCAAATTCTAGAACATAAGATTTGTCTTTTAATCCATTGGGTCATTTGTGAATTAGTTAAAGGTAGGAAATTATGTTCCATTTTGTTTTCCCTTGTAATGGGTTTGGTGTACGGGAAGATGACCTTCAACATGCTGGCAGAGGCCAGAAATAGTAGCGATGGACAAGAAACTGTTCCCAAAGCTGGAAGGGCACCTAGCAGCTGGGGAGGGCCCATCATGATTGATCAGTTCCCTAGGTACCCTTGGTTAGCAACGTTTTACAGAAAGTAGACAAAGGAGAAGGGATCATGATGTAAGTAGTGGTAGGAAGGAATTGGTCAGGCAACTAATTTTTCTAAGTGGTTAGGTAGATTTATAAAAAGAGATCCAGAAGGGATCTTAGGAGATTATTTCATCTTCCTCACCACTTATAGGCTGACCAGCAAAGTAGATTCCATATTCTTCTTCGGAAGACCTTTCTAAGGATCCAGCAATTCTAGTGGTTGGAAGTTCCCACTCACAACACATTTTTGTTCTTGTTGCAATTTATATCTTATTTCATTTCATCCAACCTTAGTGAAGATAGAGAACAGCTGCTTACTAACCTCCTTGTGTTATTAAGTCACCACTCGGACTTTTCTCATAGCAAGAAATCAGATCTCCCAACCTTTCTTCATAAACTCCAACTTCCAATCCATTAATCATTTCCCTCAGTCTACCCTGGACCTCCTCCAAGATCTCCATATTCTTCTGAAAATGTGGAGCCCCATACTAGACATGTGTGTGAAATTATCCAGGGCTCAGGAAACACGGGAGTCATGAATTATCTGAACACAGCTGTTGGGAAAAACTAAAGGAGAGATTCAATCAGATTGACAAATCCTTCCCTTGCAACTTAGAGACAGAAGTGGTTCATTTCATAAAAAGATGAGCCTTCATGTCAAAGCTGTATCTTCTATCCTTAGTTTTTAGATGAAGCACTTTGTGAAAGAAACAGATCTGAAACAGGACATTTAGCTTTTACTTCTTTTCTTCTCAACAAAATTGTTTAAGAACAAGTGATTTTTCTGTACTCCACTTAATATCCCAAGTTGTGAACCTTTATCTGTTAAAAGTGGGATAGCGCTTACATATTCTCAAGTGTTTATTTTGATGTAATTTCTCTCAGAGGGTAAGGACTACAAAACAGTACACTATTTTTAAAGCTTCTACTTTCTCCTAATTTGAGAAATTTCTCCTATCTTTTCATTTTGTCTGCATATAAAGCCTAATTAGAATAGAGAAAAACTAAATTGAAGTCTATGCAAAAGAATCATATTAACCTACATGATACCTAGAAGCAAGTTTAACTGATTATTTCAGTTGTCATTTATATCTCTGTTATGATCTCACAACCCAGTGTGACCAAATATTTTGGGCCTTCTCATTCTTTATAGCCCAGATGAAGAGCATGGGGTCAGCAGAAATACCATTCTCGCCGCCCACGGTTGTCTCTTTAGGGCATGTTTAGGGCATTCAACGGTGACTACAAACTCAATTCTAATAGTACCACAAAGAAATTAGGCCAGTCATGATATGAAATCAACACTCTAAAAAGAAACTGAATAGATGAGGACATTTATTTCCCCTTCATAATATCATTTTGAGAAGGTGGCAAAAGACTCTGTGACCAAAAGAAGACTACTAGGCTAGGAGTGTCTGCTGTAAGCAGGCACTTCTGAAACCGCGGTCTATCAATGCAGAGCACCAAGAGTGGTAAGTCTAGTTGGATCTAAGAAAGGGTGATGTTGATGCAGATGGATAGGACAAATATAATATGTCATAAAAGTTGAGGACAGAGAGATGGGATAGAATGGGGAATGAATGGGGGAAAGTAGAGCCACACATTTAAATTCCAAGACCCCTTAATTGATTTTTTTTTTCTTTTGGTTGGTCATTTTGGTTGGTCGGTCAAAGAAACCCATTTTTGTCTGCCTGGACAGTGGTTATGACCCGGGAAAGGTGGGTGATATGTGTGATGTAGTGGGGTATATGGTTAGATATCCAATTTGGAAGTCAGACGTTGATTCCATGATACAAATTAAATATATTTCTGGGATGCATATTCAGACCACAGTCAGCTTTCCTCGAGACAGCCTCTATGCTGAATTAGAAAAATGAAGACCCAACACATTAGTACCAAATTTCATGCCTCCCCCAAATGCAGTACAATGTTTAGCACGGAGGATCTTCTATTTCATAGACATGTTTTCCTGGAGTACTTGGGAAGAATGAGCCAATACTATTATATATTCTGACCTTTTTAATTTAAAAAAAGAAAAAGTTCCCAGGATAAATAACTGAAGTTAGCTTGCATTGCTCATTGCTTTATGTCTATACTGAATGCTAATTTGAATTACCATTCTCACATAATAAACATATTCTTATGGCATTACAACCAGATTGTGGATGTAGATCATCTTAGAACTACTTTGCAAGCCAAATTTCCATTGCCTTCCATTTTATCTGCACACAAAAACTAATTAAAGTGAGTAAAAATAAGTTGAATTCCATAAAAGAGAATCATGCTAACCTACATGATGCCAATTTGTCTCAAAAAAATATATAGAAGTTTGACATATGCTTGACTATTTGCTTGGCTAATTAACATTTTTATTATTACTTTTTTGTTATTGCGTTTTTGATAACTCATAGTGTTGTTATTTATTTATATAATTGCATTCTTCAATTTTAGGAAGAATTTATAAATATCTAATTTACCCATCAGTTAATTGGCTTTTATAAGAGCACAACTTCAGAACAGTGTTTAATAATAGAAATTAATCACAAAAGTGGAATGATGTGTATGGATGTCAAATGAGGAACACTGAAACAGCCTTAAAGAGTATTTCTTGGGGGCGCCTGGCTGGCTTAGTCAGTGGAGCATGCAACTCTTGATCTTGGCATAATGAGTTCAAGCCCAAAGTTGGGTGTAGAGCTTACCAAAAAACAAAAAAAAAGAGTATTTCTTTGGAAATGATGTGGGTTAAAAAATGTAAGGTTTAAATCAGCAAACATTCCCTAACATTTTTAAGACTAGGGATTTTAAGAAATATAATTAATATTAGAATTCCCCTATTATTTTTGATCATTTTAAGGGAAATAATCAATTTTTTGTTTTGTTTTGTTTCCTAGGGGGAGTGGGGGAAGCTATAAAAATTGTCACTGAAAACCAAATAAAGCTGTTGTCAAATCTCAGTTAAGAATCGAGAATCAAATGAAGTGACTGAAAACTCAGGGAATAATACAGTAATCAATGAAAACTTGAAGTTTCAATTCATCTTGCCTTAGCTCGTGTCTCAATAATCATAAAGTAATTGTGGAGTGTTGGAGAAATTTAAAATATAATTAGTTTTGTACTGTCAATTTAAAATTAACAAAGTCTTACTGGCATGCTATCACTATTTTGTTAATTATGTTTCTATTTTAGTAATTAATCTAAGTTATATATAAACTTAGGCCATTCATTGTTTTATGTTTTTATTACTGGAAAATAGAAGAACTCTCATTGTCACATGATGCGACTTTAAGGCCCATGCAGTAGTCAAGGGAGTTTAGGTCCTAGGTTAAACTTCACCGCTTTCTGGCCATGTGACCTGGGCAAGTCATTTCACTAGCCCACATGGATACTATAAATTTCATAGAAATGTTTGTTGAATAGGTTGAGAGATCTTCACTAGTGTGCACTCAGTTGCCTGATCAATAAAACGAGGGCAGGCAGCACATTCAGACCTTAGCTCAGAAAGAACCAATGATTCAGGGGATTTCAATGCACGAGAGGTACATGTGAACTAGATCATCTTTAAGATACTTTTCTCCTTGTACATTCAGACTCCTCTCAGGAACTGTATGTCTTTTGGTAAACTAAACTTGAAACTCATGTCATTATTTCCCCTAATGTTAGGCCCTGAGACAAGGTAAGAATTCATACTCTCCTATCTTTTAGAGCACACACTTACCTCTGACAAGGCTTTCAGTGGACTTTTTCATACAATAAAATGTCCTTTAAGATCATCCTTTCCTGCCGGGATGGTTTCTGAGCTCCAGGACATAATGAATACATTATGAGTTCAGGCCATCCTTTCTTGCATAAATCAGAGTGGAGGCAGGATGAGGTCTCCCCATCTTTGATTCCTTACATAACTTCGGCTGCTCTGCAAACACCATTGACTCATGCTAGCTAAGACTTACCAGTATGCCTCCAGTCCCTCACTTAGAGCCACATCTTTCCAGGAGGGGCTGTTCAGGAGGACGATGGATGGGTTTTATCAGGAAGACGCCCAAGTACATGTCCCTTACGAGGACTATCTCCCAGCTTATTTCTAGAGCTGGTGTTCTGAGTTGGTACAGAGACACAAAGGACCCAGACACCAAGTTTTGCATTCTCCCAAATGAGATGTGATTTCCAGAGAAATTCCAAGTTTGGAGTGGAGCCTTTGGAGGAAGAACACTGAATTGCACAAGGAAAGCCAATAAACATTTTAGTCCCTACCAGGGGCTGTAAGCCTTGTAATTACATTCAAGATTGTGCTTGTCCATCCTTCTCTTCTCCGTATCTGTAAACAACATGTTAGCTTTGGAGGTCTGTCATCCACTGTGTTTTTGGAGAGGGCGTGCCTCATCACAGCATCTGTAGTGCTAGCGCCTCTAACAGTTCGAAAAGGCAAATTTATGAAATGGCTTCTAAACATACTAAGTCCTAATCTAAACAATTTATAACGTTTCTTACTCAATAACTCTCAGAAGTCAGCTAACTTGGAGCTGGCCTGAACAAGTTAAGAAAGGAATTAGACGTCATCTGTTGGGTTAATAAACGAAAGTAAGTGGGAGGAAAAGCAGGCAGGTGAAGAGTTCCAGATACTCCTCTTCCTCTGCAGTGGCGGTATACTTATTTCTGGAAATTCTCCTTCTTGCTCGTGTTTTAAACATGACAATTGTAATAACAGCTAAGGGATTTACAGATTAGTTTACTGAGTAAAAGAAAGGGCTTTGGGATGAGACTGACCTGGGTTTGAGTCAAGCTTTGTCACTTATTGGCTCTGCTGATTTAGGGCAGTTAATTAATTAACTGATACCTCAGTTTCCTTATCTTTAAAATGGGAATAATAATATCTCTGCCTAGAAAGATTGTTGTGAGGATTCAGTTAACTGTGGAAATGCAGAACGCTCACCACAGTGAACTCAATAACGTTCGATTTTATGATTACTTTTTTGGATCCTCTCAAAACTCTAAGTATTATCACTGTCTCCATTTGGGGACTGTGAAAACAGAGCTCCAAAGAAGGATAGGTGACAATGAGTGGTTTGAAAGTGTTTCATTAGTTAGCAGAGATTCAATGTAATTCTGGACCAGCCCTTGGGGCTCTTAAGTTTGAGATTCTCAGCCATCTCAAAGAGTGTGGTGAAGATCTCTCAACAAAATATATGTGCAAACCTGAAAATGGGAACCACAAATCAAACCTGGGTGGTAGCTATTAGATAGGGAGACATGATTTTATAATGGGCTTTAGAACCCGAAAGCGTTATAGGTTTGAATTTTAGGTTTTCCACTGAAGATTTGCTGTATAATTTTGGGTAAATCACTTAAACTCTCTGAGCTCCACTTTCCTTATTTGTACCATTAGAATATAATCCACCTCAGAGAGTTGCTTTGAGGGTTAAACAGTATATTCCAATGCAAAGCAAAGAATTTAGCACTGAATAAATGCAACATAAATGTTATCTCATCCCATCGTAATTTGCATATAGTTTCCCATAGTATGGTAGTGACAAAAATGAGGTCTCTACAGTTTGTTGAGGTTAGTGAAGTCACACCAGGTATCCAAGGCAATGCTCATGGAGTTAGTGACCAGAGTCTGAACTTTTTCTCTTTTTCGATACAGTAGTGGATTTCTAGGGCAGAGGGCCAGTGCTGGTGGTACTAGGGATGAACTGTAGAGTAATAGCAAACTCAGTCAGTAGAAACATGTCACTATTCCCTAACCACGTCATCAGTTGGTTCTTTCTCCACTTGGCAACTTGTCTAATGGTAAAAGTATATTTTCCCCAAATGCCAGTTTCCTTCTGCCAGGGAAGAAAACTCAATGGCTAACACTGGAAGACAGCAAGAGATGAGATTAGCATTCTTGAATCTATACTATGTTCATAAGCACCCCCCCAACAAGTGGTGTGTTGTCAACTATGTTTGTGAAATGCTACATAGTAGTATGTGTAGACTTTGTCACCAACAGAAATCACAGACACCTTCATATCACTTGTCAGTTGTTACTGACATCGCAAAATATGTTGATGCTTATCACTACTTCAAAATCTTAGTGTTTACATACTTAGACCTTATTTCGTGCATTAAAAAAGCATGTTACTGTATCACATAATATACTGTTTTTTAATATTTTGTAACTGTATTAAATATAATTGGCTTCCTTTGTGATCTTATAATTTCTTTTATTTTCTTTATTTAGAAACATTATTTTGAGAAGGGTTTACATAGGCTTGACCAGACTGCCAAGAGTGGAGTCCATGGCACAAAGGTGGTTACAAAGTTCATGCTAATCCAACATATTCCAAGGAGAAACAATAACAAACCCATTTTAAAATATTGATTATGGAAGTTGCTGGGGAGAAAGTAGCCCTTAGTGGAGGAGAATGGTAAAAGCAGAAGTTTCCTACCAAAGTAACCAGAATCAGGAGCATGGATGATGCAGAGCAGTCTCAATGGACAAATGGCCTTAAGGAAAACTCAGAGGGGATACTTCTAGAATCTCTGTTTAAAACTGATCCTATTTTGACTTTTTATTTTCTCTGCTCAATTTTCTTCATCGTCGTATTTCTCTTTTCTATTCACTCACCCTTCAATGTCCTATCCCAAAGGCTTTGGATGTGTATGGAACCTTTCCATAATCACCCAATTTGGGTATTTCTTCCCACAGTCCTCTAGGGAAGTAGGTAATTGATATTTTCCTTGAAGCTGGAGATAAAACAATTCCAATTCCTTCTAGCGCTAAGTATGAGATCTAGCATATTCTGAAGGAATTTCCAGATTCCATAATATTATAACATGTACTCTGAGCAAAAGATCACAGAGTATTTTCTTCTGCTGTTTGAGGCGATTGATTGGATTTCTCTTTCCCAGCGTGAGTTTTTTTAGTGCATTTAATGTTTACTCAGGGGTTAAAAACATCAGCAGAGTACTTTCAAACTCCTGTGGTGGTCCAGAAAATACTTGCAACTGGTCAAAATGTCTCACATAGGCCACATGTTTCTTCCAACTTCAGACCAAACTGTTAAAGTCAGGTCACATGTTGCTTAACTGCTGGTTTTTAGAAACTAGATTTTAAAGTTTTTGTTTTTGTTTTAAATTTTTAAATTAATACTTTGGAATATATTTTGCCACTTGTCTAAAATAGAATTCAAGAATGATATCTGTCATCCCTAGTGCATCAGAAGTTATTTTAAATATGGCATCTTTATAAAAGTCAATAACTGCCTCATCAAAGGGCAATCATGTCCAGTGTGGGTGGCTGTGCCAATTGTTTTTGAACTACTGCAGCAAGCTAGCCAATCCCAGGGAATGGCTTGCAGCCTTTCTACACCCACATTTTTTCTTAATTATCTCCACCAGGCTGAGTTAGCTAAGGACAGATCTATAGCATTTCCTGGATGTCAAAATGCCCACACACCTTCTGCAATCCTTGAGCTACCAGCTCCCTTTCATGTTTTTCCTGGTTGGTCCATCTAATTATCTATTATCATATGTATATAATGCATTATTCATGAGGCCCAGACAATTTCAGGATGTAATATCTTTGATTTTAAAAGGAAATGACCTAAAAATTAGAACTTACGCTTGCATAAACAAAATGAGCAATTAATCTGATAGTGAGTCAATCTCATCATCCCATACCGTTAAAAGATAATCTGTAGGAGTTTGGGATCATTGTTCAAATTAAAACTCTCCAAGTCATCATTTCTCAGAAAACGATAGGTTCAATATCTAGATTCCTTCTATGCTGGGTTTAAATAAGTTGCCTTGACTTCTCGTAACTTGTTTCTTAACAAATAAGTTAAAAACCCGGCAGCACCCCAAATTGTAAATCATCAAAGGTTAAGGTGACTTAGGCCCCACCTTCCACTAAGAAAGAGTTATCCATTCTACCACTCAAACTTGGAGCCAAAGTGGAATTGAGAGTTTATCCTGAGACATCCTCCTCATCTTATGTGTGAAGAAATAAGAGATTGGAAGGGACTCATTGATTGTTTTCAGCTACTGACTAGTTGGGAGCGAAGCTTGAACTCAGGCTTTTATTTGGTTCACTGTATTCTCTTGAAAAAGGTAAGATTCCAGCAATCTGTCCCCTTGCAGGGATTAGAGCAAATTAAAGGACTAGTCATGTCTCTAAACTATAAGCTCCACGAAGATAAGAACCATTTAGTCTTCCTTATTGCTGAATCTCCAGGTTGTCGGTTAATACTTATCACATAAAATTATGAATTTTAGTGTATCTATTGAAAGTATACTTTTTGGGCTAAGTAGGAAATGGCCCGTCAAGCTCATGATCCCCATAAGTATCAGAATATCTACCAAGACAAGCAAGACCCCAGGAATCCAAAACTGGGATGAAATTCCAGAGGCTTGGAAGAAAACAAGCCAGCATGAATTCATGCATCAGATATGGGCCGGGCTAAGTGACCTCTGAGAACCTCCCAGCCCTCAGATTCTATGACTCACAAGTAAAAGCAAAATGATTCTTGGCTTTGGCTCTTTCTATTTTCTGTGTTGGTTTTGGGGGACTTAGTGACTATGCCTTACATGGTACATCAGCTACACGAAGATTCTTGCCTTCTTGCCTTCTTGGAGCCTCCAATTGTGAGAGATTGAAATGGCTTGGGAAGGGAAGGTCACAGCAGGATTCTGGGAACTATTTGTTGATAAATTTTTTTTAATCAAAGAAATCAAAAGAGGAGGAAATAACACATACAGTCCCATCAGATGCCTAAGTGGGATTTGAGGCGTCATGGTCTGGAGAGGAACAAGCACAATCCTTAAAATTTGAAGAAATAGACTGAGTCAGTCTTCACCTCTTAACTGGCAATGTGGTGTTGGACAGCTCTGAATTTGAATTGCCTCATCTGTAAAAAGGGGACTGTGAATTCCTACCCTACGCAATTGCTGAAGAGAACAAATAAGGAAACCTGTAAAAAGCTATCAAAGCACTACATGCCTACAAAATACTATTAGGAAATACAAATAAAGTCTGCATTACAGTAGAATTATTTGTAGGACTCCTTTAGAATATTAGGAAAAAAGAAAAAAATTAAAAAGTCTGCTTAAATTTTTAAAAACTCAGAATGAACACTCCCAAAATTGCCAAATGAAAATGGAGGAAGGGATAAAGAATTTAACATTGATCTTTGTACCATGCTGTTTTGGGGTATTAGTTTTCATGGAACATGTGTATCTTCAAGACACACTTGTTAAAGCAGTAGCTTTAACTTCCAAAGTAAAAAAAGGAAGATTTCATATTTTTGAAAGTATGATCACTCTTAAGTCAAAGGGGGAGGAAATTTTCTTTTTATTGGTTAAGAATTGTATATTTCTCCCCTTAGAGGCAATCCCCCCCATTTCCATAGGATTCAATAATGGTAAGCTCTCACTAAGTGTTAATATTTATTTTTATTAAGTACCACACTCTGTTCTTTACATGGACTATGGCATGTAAATTTAAGAGATCTCTGCTTGTGACATTCATCAGAAAACACACAGAGACGAACATGCCCATACACACACACACACACACACACACACACAGAGCAGTAGCAGACCAGCAGAGAAAGACATGAGCCAAAGAAAGATAATTTGAGTTACTTCTGAGGTAGCAGTTGTAAAATTAAAATAGGCAACTCATTAAATTATCCATAGAGTGAAAAGAATGCTACAAAAATAGATATTTTTCTGGCAAGTCAGTGCTTTTCAGAAAAAAATTTAGTTTAAGCAGAATTTTAAAACCAGATATCAGTTCACATTCATTAGAATCATTTAAATGGCTAGTTTGTCCTAATTAAAAGCAAAGAATAGCTCTACTGGCCTTTGGTAGAAGTATATTTAATAAAAAATATGTTCAGTTAGACATCATTTTAACTGACAGATTGTAAGCAATTTGATCTCGTGAATGTTATTTGAGCAATTTGGAACCTGGTCCCCAAATCATAGCATTAAAAACGAAAATCCTTTTTCAGTCATGTCTCAGTCCTGATTTTTCTTCATTTCTATTTCTTGGTTTTTGTGGCTGATTATCTATTTTGTGGTTGTCCAGGCCTTGCCTCTCACATTGCCTGATTTGGGGATGTTGTTTCTTACTAATGCTTCCCCTAGAGGACAGGCCAGGAAAAGAAAAGAAACTAAATTCACCAGCTTCTCCTTTTATTAAGAATTTAGATTAGAGACTTGTTAGGAAAAGAGCCTGGCAAATAAATGAAGTTTATGCAGGTTGATTTTAGATCTTTTAAAGGCCTTCTTTCCAACTTACACTGATATGTAATTAACAAATAATACTTTGTAAGCCAGGAAAAACTTGTTTCTAAAATCCCCACTTTTTTTGCCTTAACCATACAAACTAAATGATTATCTAAACATAATTAGTACCCTCGCTCCACTAAATGAAAATGCTGTATGTAAAAAGAATGTCATAGTGATACGTCCCATTTATGGAGAGTGTCGACTTCCAGTTTGCAAAACCCTTTCAGACATTTTTTTTCAATCCTCAAAAATTGCTGTGTTGTAGCTCTTACTATCAATGACACTGAAAAAGCTACAGGCAGGATGAATATATTTTCATCTGAATCAATACTGATATATTCCATTGGGGGAGCTAGACCAAGCTAAAATCTCACACACAGAAATATTAATATGCAAGACCAGGGATATAAAAGTAGGTTAGAATACTGTTAATTTTTAGGGTTAAAAATACCCCCTTCCCTTTCTTCCCTCTCTTTATCACCTTCTAATCTTCTGTCTGATTCCAAACAGGACAATTGAAATTTCTTGCCTTCATGCTGAGAAGCTCTATGTAAATACACATCAACAGTGAATATCAGGTGCACCATTCTTAAAGTGACATTCATTTCCACCGCACTTTAGGCGAAACCATTTTATCTCAGAAGTCGAGGATGTGTGTGTGTATGTGAGAGAGGATGACGTGACACTTTGCAGGTTTAAGTGGTTAATGATCTCGAGGTTACAAGAATTAGACTGCCAAGCATTTTCCCTTCTTGTCTCCCAGAGACGAGAAATCTACAATTTTCTCGGTTCGACTGTCAGATAAATTGGCAAGTCGACTAAAAGGATAATATTCCCTTAACGATGCATTCATCTGAAGCCCTAGCAACTGTATTAGGCAGCAGTGAGTATTCGCTAGCAAGACATCTCGCGGAGAGGGAACTCTGCAATTTAGAGTGACAGATGATTTTTTTCTCATCCATCAAGCCGCCTCAGAATGTCACAATATTTACACCTCTTCCTTGGTGAATTAGAATCCAGACAGGCAGACAGGGAAAAAAAAAAATTTCCGACCGGTTGCCGCTTGATTGGGGAAAAGCAAGCGTTGCACCTTTAAATTCTGCCCATCCATTCCCCGTTCCCCCCCTCCCTTCTCGGGATTTTGCAATAAATCTCCCAGTTCTGCGTTCAGCCCTGCAGATCCGTATTTAAAACAGCACCATCTGGGAAGGGTGGGTGGCGATGGTGATGCGGACTCCTTGGAGTTCCTTTGCAGCACGCTTGGAATTGCATCAGACTGATCAGAAATCCCCCCGCCCCCAAGACCAGCCCCTCCCGCCTCGCTCCCCTCCCTGCCCCTCCCCTCTCCTCCTTTCGCGTAGATCTGACTGAGAAAACGACTGGATCTCGGAACAATCTGTGCCCCATTCGCCGCTGCAGACTTGCTCCGTAAACCCTGCTCTACGCTCCCTTTGTGTGCGGAGCAGCCTATCACCGTCATCTTATCCTAGTGCCTGTTTTTTTATTTTTTTCTTTCTAAATCTCCACAATACCCTCGCGTTGCCCATGAATCCGTCCCTTCCACCTGAGCAGAGTTGGGATTCTTTCGTTCGCTAGAAAGTCGAGTCTTGAGTTTCGGAAATAGGTTTTCCCCTACGCCACCCCCGCCCCCACCCCAAGCCCTAGACCCTTAATTAAGAAGGGCTGATCCGGGAAGGAGGAGTCCAGAACGCCCAAGCCCTGGGGCGAAAACTGCCACTGGGTTTGGCTCCGCGGCCGGAACAAAGGGTCCGGGAAGGGGGTGGGTTGAGGTTCGTAGGAGTGTGGAAAGGGTGGTGGTCCCCGCGCTGGGGCGCGCAACTCCCTGGGCTCCCAGAGGAGAGGCCGGAGGACAGTGCTGCCGCCGGCTCTGGCCGCTCGGGGTCCCCCCCGGGGCGGAGGCGGGGGAGGTGGAACGGAAGGCAGGGAGGCTCTAAGCAGCGTCGATCTTCCCCGCCTCCCGGCCCACCCCGCCCGCGGCCGCGGCCCCGCGGCGAGCCGGCCGCCCTCCACCCGCGCCTCCGGGTGCAACCTCGCGGTGGCTAGGCAGTCTGAGCCCCAGCTGATTGGTGGCTCTGTCCAGCCGCCGAGCGGATCTGCTAGTGCTCTTCTCCACCGCTTCCAGCCGCCCAGACCCCCTCCCCCGGCCCGCTCCCTGGCTCTTCGGCCCGGAAAGGACCTTTTCCTCCCAAACAGGAGCCCTCCTTTTATCAGATTACCCTGAGCTGACAGCTCAGACCTGGCTCAGTGAGGCATCCCGCCAGCGGCGGCGAGGGAGCGACGGTCTGAGCGGTCCCTTCCCTTGAGAAAGCGGGAGCCCTCTAAGCCAGCGCCCGAAACTCGTGGGGAGGGAGGGAAACACACACACACACACACACACACACACACACACACACACACAGAAATAAAGAAACATCCAGCGAGGCGCGAGGGCGACGGAGGGGAAGAGATAGAATGAGGGAGGGATGGAGGCAGGAGGAGGGGGCGGGGTAGAAGGAGGGGGGGGGCGGGAAGGAGGGAGGGAGGGGGAGAGAGAAGAAGGGAGGGGGGAGAGATACATAGAGAATGAATCCTTCTCACTAGAAGAGCTGAAATTACCTTGATTCATTTTGTGTTGTAGATTTAACGTTACCTCCTACCCTCTCCCCAACCTCCACCTCCCCTTTCCTCACCGTACACTACCTCCACCGCCTGATTCTAAATGGTACAAAGTCAAAATTTAGGAAATCGAATGTTGTGTAAAAGCTTCATAATTAGTAATGAATCTACTGTACACACACACACACACACACACACCGGCAAAGAGAACGGAAAAGAAGGAGGTGAAGGGAAGAAAAAGAGAAATCTTACATTTGAATCAGACATATGCAGGTCCAAGTTAACTAAACTCATTATATCCGCAGGAAGACTGAGCATTTTTTTCTCTTTATTTCTTCCCCCCGCCCCCCTTCTCGCTTTACCCCAAGGCTCTCACCTAGGGAAATCCAAACTGGGCAAATACCAGGAAACAACCCCCCTCTCATGCTCTCCTTCTACCTCCTCCCCTTCACCACAAGTCCTCTCGGGAAGATCGAGTATCAAAATAGCTCAAGAATTGGGGTTGCAGGGGGTCCCCGCCCCGATGCTTACCTTCTTTGCGGCTTACACCACCCCGGTGGCTAGATCCTGGAGATAAACACTTGCATTTCCCAAAGTTAACCCAGTATACCAACCCGGAGCTTGCCAAGAGTCTATTCCAGCCTACACCGCTAGGAAGCCAACTTCAGCGAGCTCAATGAGGGGACCAAACTGGGGCTCGCTTTCCAAACGCTCCGCTCCAAAATCTGACTCTCTCCAGCCCGATCTCGGTGTGAGCCGAACCTCAGAAAAGACGCTTCTTAAGGGCGACACGGAGCTGGCTTTACTGCGGGGCTAAGACGGCTACCTAGGGTACCACCACCTCGGACAAATCCGTTGGCTCTGTCCAAGGTGCTGAATGGACTCCGCTCGCCCAATTACACACCCGGCGCAGCAGGAGGAAAAGGCTAAAAAATCTCTAATTCGGTGATACTTGATATTGCTCTAGACGGTTTCTTCCACTTCCTTACGTTTTGTCACGTGTGGATGGCTTTGCCAAAGCCATCCTGTTAATAGTTGATCACATGTTGATGAGACCCTTTTCTTCTATGAGAGGATTACCCATTTCATTACCGGTGATATGCACTTCTGACTTATTTCTCCCCCACCAACCCCACCCCCATCCGCACCCAAACTCCCAGTCTCTACCCCATCCTTACCCCCTCCACTCCGTAACCCCAACCTCTAATAGCATTATTGTTTTTAGATGGAAATTAACCCCCCTGTGAATGTCATGCCCACATATAAATCATAGAATATGCTCCTACACCACACACATAGAGGAAAAGAATGGAATGCAAGAAGGCTGGGAGAGAAGCATCAGCCTTGAACAGCCAATATAACACACCCCCCCTCCAGCTCCAAGTTTGTTCCACGCAGTTCCACATTGCTGTGTTAAATCTCAAATGATTCCAATTAAAGTTGCACTATGTAAAAACCCGATTCTCCTGGCCTGAGTAGCTGCTGTTCTTTGGCGTGTGAAGTGCCAGGAAGAGCTGTGATATGCCCGTTGTTAAGCAACATGTCAAGATTTTTCAATTATAATGCAGGGTTTATTGCTACTCACCATTGTGCCTTTGCTGTCCTGGAGACTCAAGTGTCTTAAAATCCCGTCTCCCCAACAGATGCTGGAAGGTAATGTGTCTTGTTTGAAGTCATCATGTGAGAAGTTCGGCTTTGCTCAGTGGATCGCCCACCACTTGGTGTGACTTATGAATCTAATAACCCTTTGCAATATCCGCAAGCTTAAACTCTCAACCACCTTGGCGACTACAGAAGACAAAGCAACTGGCATCGATGTTGAAAAACCTATAGATTTACGCAAACGCCCTCACTCCGAGAGACACGTTTTCTCTTGAGTTCTAACGTAATTCTAATGAATGAGCGAGGTTACCAATGACTGCCCAACTGCCCTGCTAAATAGCGGGTGGTTCCTGGGGCTTCCTCCCAACCTCCCGTCACTGGGTCCTGGCACAGAAAGTTCCCGGGGAAAGTAAGGAGTTTCAGGGTACCCTCATAAAAATAACCCAGCATGCACACCGCTCCCTTTCCCACTGCTCAGGTCACACCTGGGGCTCTGGCAAAGCTGAGCTCTGCTCGGGAGATTTCCCTGTCGCCAGGTAAGAAAACCTTCGCCTTGTCAAGCTAGGGCGGGAAGACCGCTGGGGAACTTGTTGCTTATCAGCGCCCGCAAGCTACCG
This sequence comes from Ursus maritimus, assembly GCF_017311325.1. Taxonomy (NCBI): domain Eukaryota; kingdom Metazoa; phylum Chordata; class Mammalia; order Carnivora; family Ursidae; genus Ursus; species Ursus maritimus. The sequence continues at coordinate 14,450,885 of NW_024424786.1, forward strand.
CTTTAATAATAATACCAGAAGTGCGCAGGGGGAGGGGGCGGGGGGGGGCGGCAACAACGACTGTTTACGTGACCAACTCACTGTGACTCCCTTGGTAGAAAGGAAACTTCTTAGAAAAGTTCGTGCCCCTCCCCCCTCCCCATCATGACTAAGGGTCTCCAGCTGATGAGGTCGTGAGTGATGATCAAGTGGGGGGTTGGGGGCTAGGCGGCGGGGGCTGTGGGTGAGTGACTTGTCCTTGGGAACAACTGCATGCGTCGAAGCGCGCATCAGCCCGACAACTTTTCCTTTCCCTCTTAGGGACTGATGACTAGGCGAGAGGCACCCGGGCGAGCCACTAGTTGCCCACAGGAACCTCTGTAAACCGAGCTCTCGAGCGGCTGAGTTGAATGAAGTTATAACTGCGTTTGCTCTAATAGGTTATGGCTTCTCAAATGTGAGTTAACAGCCCCGGTGCGCAGCTAGGTCGGCCTGGCGCGCCGCGGAGTGTAGAGCCGCGGGCAAAGGCAGAGAGGGGTGCTACCGCAGCGGCTCCGCGCTCCGCGTCCGCTTGGTGCTTCTTCCCCGGAGTCGCTTCCGCATCGTCCGGGGGGCCCGTTGGCCCGCCGGGTGCTGGGTTGAGCGCGGCAGGGAACCTGAGCCAAGCGCCAGATGAGCCTGGGCTGGGATTGCGAGCGGTGGGAGGGGTCTCTCCCAGGAAGCCCCGCGGTGTAGACCCGCGCGTCCTCACCAGTGGCTGCGCAGGCTGGGAAGTGGGGAGGTCACGTGTCGGCGGAAAGTAACTTAGAAAGGGAAGGATGAACTTCGAGGAGAAGAAGGGAAAAAAAGCACAATAAAACAGAGAACCTTCCCACTCCTTCACCCCCCTCCCCGGGTGTAAAATAAAGGTAAAGGCGGGAGAGGTGGGAGAGGGCCCCCCCGTCCCTGAAGACTGGGGGAGAACTTGGGAAATCTCAGGCGACAAGCTATAACTCGATCTTTGGCGACGTTCCCCCAGCCTAGGGAGGCGCTAACCCAAGGTATCTTTCCACTGAAGCTGCCCTTTGCCTTCCCCTAGCCCGTGCCTGTGAGCAGAGCAGAAGAACAGAGGAGGAATGTAAACCAGTTGTTATGGAGATGCCGGTCGCTCTGAGGAGCGCAAGTGCCCCGGGAAGTCCCCAGAAGGATTTCAGGTTTCGTCGTTTTGGCACCAACACCATGATTTTACTTTCCACCCAGAGTTCCCACAAAGGGGAGCCTCAACGTCGTCACAGGCCCTGGCCGCGGCGCTATTGACTGCAGGGATGAGGCAGAGAGATGCTGCAGAAGATGGTGGATAGCTCTTAAGTTTCAGACCACCCAGCCCTTTCCAATTTGTACTTTCTTTATGCCAGTCAAAAGTACTGTATTTGAATATCATTCGTGCTTCCTTATGTGTAAAAACCTCAGTTACACGATAGGATTAGAGGCAACAGAACATTAGCATTCTGTGGCTGCTTCAAGGTTCTACTCCCCTCCCCCTCCCATCCCAGAAATGCCTTCCTCTTGGAAAACAAGCTTTACTTCCTAATTCTGTATATGAACTTATGTACATTGGAATTCCCATTGGCACCGGGTTATTAGTACCATATGTAAGTCCAGTGTTGAGTTGATACCACTCTAGAGACACTTTCAGAGCCAACCTAGTTTATCCTAGGCTCCAGCCAAGGTACGAATATACAGATGCTTCCTAGACCTCATTAGGGACAGTTCCGGATTTGTCAGGCTCCTGGACACCTGAGGTAGGTCATGATAAAAGGGTGCCAGACACCCTCACAATCATCAATGCAACAGTTCCCTCCAACTAAAAGGGCTGCTCAGATTGTCCACAAACTGCCACTTTTTGTCGATCCATGAATTAGCCAGCAGATGCTGCCCTAAGACTGGGACAGCTGGCACATACCATCCTCAGAGGTCTTGGGGTACAGGTTTTGTGGACAAAACTGGTTTCCTAAGAATGCAATTCATAATGCTATAATTAAGTTTCCCTGCCTATTCAGTGACTCCATTACAGATCAGAAATCTTGAAATAACAGAGGGAGATGATCACTATATGAACATAATTACTCCCATTGTCATCCATGTTAATATATTTATTTGACTTATTTGTCAGCAGATTGTAGTTTGTATAGAGACTATCAGATATTTCTCTGATGGATCTTTATCCTGAAAACTAATGTCATATTTTATAGTAGGGTACCCTGAATTGTTAGCTTGGATGCCTAGGGATGCAAAACATGAATGATCAATTAGTTTGAAACGATTTAAACAACACATAATTGTGCTGAAAATATTTTTCAAGGAATATTTTTGACCATTGCCTTTCTTGGAGTCATTACTAAAACCTACAAGTCATGGATCAAGACGAGGGACAAGAGCTGCTATATAATGTGAGTTACTATAGAGAGTTGAAGAGAGGAATGAAGAGATGGTGTTTAATATACGGTATTTTTTTTCTGCTCTTGATTTCTCAGTGATCTGATGGAGAATTCTCTTCTCTTGGTATATGATCAGTTCTCCACCTTTTTATCTCTTTCCACTCACTACATTTTTTCTTTTTTTTTTCCATCTGCAGAAATCCAGTGTCTAATATAAGCAAAGATTGCAGTCATTTCATTTGTTAAGACATACGCCAAGCACTGTACCTACCACAGTTTTCATCTCGGGAGTACTTATTCCTGAGGTCATCTCATTTTCTCCACACAGCCCGAGTCAGCTGTGATATGAATATCACACTTCTCGAGGTTCATCTGACCCCGTTCATTTTTAGTAATGGTAAGAACATTTCAAACTGAACAGTAAACAAATCTTGTTCCTTAAAGATCACTACTTAACAATGTAGCCAGATTTAAAGCAAGATGTATTAATATAACCTAGAAGAAAAGATTTTTGCTTTGAGACCATGAATATTGTGTTCCTGATAGGTGAATTCTCTAATGTTCACATTCAGTGTTCTGCCAAAGCCATAGTTGTAAAATTTGTTCTCTGACTGTAACTTTATGAAGATGAGTATAAAAATTAATAAGAAAGGACTTATCTAGACTAGGAGGCACAAGAATATCATTAAGAAGAAGTGTGAAGAGTCTTAGGATTAGTAGCAGAGAGGTAACAAAACAGGAATCTACGCAATCAGAAATGGAAGAGTATTCCTTTTTCTTAAGGAATTAACAGATGCTTGGAATAGCTCTTGAGACAAACCCTACTCTCTTGACTTCTAAAAGGAAATTCAGTATGTCACATTAAAAAGGATGGTTTGGGTACTCCCTCCCCCCTATTAAGGCAGAAGTGATGAGACAGTACTTCTGTCCTTTCTTTCCAACTTTTCTTTTCAAATCTATTTGATTGTAATTAATTGCTAAATGTTCCATCTCACCTTGTGTTTGATGGATTAGTTCCTTTCTTCTCTCTTACTCCTACTTCTTCCCCTTCAGTACTTATTCTATGCCTGCCACTTCTAGGAGCTGGTGATCCATATATTAATAATTCCTATCCTAACGAATCTCAGAGTCAAATAAACCCAAGATCTAATCCATGAAGAGTTGGGGAGTTAGGTGCAGGTGACACAGTGGAAGAGTGTTTGGCTAATCATTGCCCAGATGTCAGCAGTCATTGCCTAAGGATCACTTGTTATAACCAATGACGAAGAGTATTCATAGAGAAGCTTTAGATGGTGACATAATTGCTGTCTTATAGGCTAAAAAAACCAAAAAACACCAAAAAAAAAAAAAACCAAAAAACCACCCCAGCAAAAGAGTTCTGTTTATGATATAAGAAGTGATTCTGACCAGGTAGGAAGAAAGATTGGCTCCCTTAGTCACTTCCTGATTTTTAATGGTTCTCCACAGGCAATAGAAGGAGAGGCAAAGAATCACGATGCACAATTTGGAAAGCTTTCTGAAAACAAGAATAGGCAATGATTGCCAAGAACCTGATGTTGAGCTCATATTTAAAAAGAACCCAAGGAATCTTCCAGTTACAAACCTAGTTTAGATAGAAAGGAAACAATCAGAGCATCAAAAAGAAGCAAGCAGGAGAAAGCCTTGGAAAAGTTATGGTTTAGTTGCAATAACCCTGGTGCATTCCTGAGCCTGACAAGTAAGCATGAGACAAAAGGTCTGATCATGACCTAACTCAATTTCAGGAAAAACAGACAACTGCATAATGAGGCTGAAGCAAGACCACATGGGATTTTGAGGAAGAACTGAATGACTCTTTCTAAAGCATCTTACAGACAAGAGATGAATAAGAGGAAGTATGGGTGGCAAGTAGGGGAGAAGTGACGTTCATGTGAAAAGCTGATAGAAGATTAAGACAGGTCAAGAACATGTCAGGTCAGGGCTTGGAAAAAAATATGCTTAGCTAAATGTAAGATAATCTTAGAAACTGAATAAAATGAGAAAGCAAATCCCAAGGAGTCACATAACTCAGGATCATGAAAAGGCAAATGAAAACTTGTAAGAGTAATAGAGTCTATATTGTGGTGGGGCCTAATGGTATGTTTGAGATTTAATTTGCCTAAAACATCTGGAGGGAAAATTTCACAAGTGGTAACTCACGCTTTTTCCCAAATAATTTAATGCACACATGAATTTCCTGGGCAGCTTTTTTTTTTTTTTTTAAGTAAACTCTACCCCCATCATGGGACTTGAACTCACAACCCTGAGATTAAGAGTCACATGCACTATTGACTGACCCAGCCAGGCACCTTACCTGGGTAGCTTTTTAAAAAGCGGATTCTGAATCTAGCATGAGGACCAAGATTTGTCATTTTCAACAAATTCCCAGGTTGGACCACACTTTGCACATGCTGCTCCAACCCATGGCACCATTTGGATTATGGTGTTCGTTGAAACCTAGCTAATCACTTTATCAACTGAAGTGAATGCCAAATAATGAAAAATAATTTAAGTAATAGACCTCTTCTTTTAACCCTAATATTACACCAACCACAAACTCTAACTTGCTGTTGAACTCATTAATTCTAGAAAGTTCCTGAACACAATGAACATCAACCTCTCATTATAAATAACATTGGCCATGGTTTAAATGTTTGTCTTTTTATATGTATTGAAATAAAAGGAAAGTGAATTGGCTTAGAATATACTGGGCACATTGCAAAACTGAAAAGAAGTCAGGAAAATTATTCTAGTCATGTAAAGAGGATTGGTTAGGTCATATTATAAGTCCTGAGCTCATTCTGGGTTTCTTTCTATAAATAGGATATTTTGGAACTAGAGAAGGCATAGCAGAAGGCAACCAGAATGACAGAGGGATTTGGGGAATTTGCTTCTGCTGAAAGGTTAAAGAAACTAGGTCTGTTTTCTTTTGTAAGGAGAGAAAAGATGGTACCTCACTGAGGTGATATCATTCTAAAAGTAGTGGAAGTAATAGGATGCGACAAGAGTGCCTTATGGAAACAAGAGTAGAAAGATTCTGGCACAGAATGAAGGCCAGAAGAATGGCTCTAGCTTTTCTAAAGGCCCTCAGTTAGCAGTGTTCCTACTGGCAAAATTTCACTAGTCACAAAGGAGGGATAAACAATGGATTTTGACCAGGAAATAAGTGAGAGATAGAAAATGAAGAGACAAAGGGGACCTTATCTATTTCTTCATTGAGAGTGTTTTAAAATAGGCATTTATTAATCCTGTAGAAGTCCTTACTCATAACACATGGTGAACTTTACCAACATTCCCCAGGCTCAAGGACTCTGCTTCTGTAACGTCACATGTCTGCTTGCTCTTCATCCCCAAAATGGTACTTTTTCCATCAGTTCGGCAGAGAAATGTAAATAATCAGTTACAACATGCAGGACTCTTCCTCTAAGTTACTTGCTCCTCTTCATCGATCCTGGAAAATATTCTTTTTTTTTTTCTTTAGTTCAAAGAAAAAGCGTTGTCCCTGACTTTGCATATGAGATCCTAATACCTTCATCTGATTCCTGAAGCTCGGAGATGGAAGGACTTGCTGGTCACTCTGGTCAACCCCATCATTTTACAGCAGGAAAACACAGAGCTTTTAGAGTGGATAATCATGCAATTTTGTCTGTTTGGTATTAGAAAATATACACTTTCCAGAAACTTTGAAAATTCCCCAATGAACTATCTGGAAAATAGCAGTCATACCATGAGTTAACTCAGAATTCTAGTTTTCTGTCAAAATTCATTTTCAGCTCTGTGTCTTTTCAATTAGCCAGCCCTGGGCAGGAATTGTTCTAGGTCCACTGCTTTAAGTGGTCTCAGGCTGCTGTGAGTGGTCAATAATTCAGGGAAGCAGGTAAGAGAAGGAGGCATTTCTCTCCAGCTTCTCCTTAGACCTGTACGATGCTCATATGCATGTTATTATCTCTAACTGCCTCTCTCTCCATCAAGACAGCAAGGGGTTGCCTATTTCCACTTTCATACTATCCTGTCCTCCTCTGCATCCCAGTAAGGGTTAGCCTGAGGAACAGAGGAGGAAAGAGTTTTGTAAGAAGAGAAAGTAGCTTCTCTGAATCTCCTGATGTGGTGTTTTAGCTAGTTACTGCGATGTAACAAATCACTCCAAAAACTTAGTAGTTTAACATGAAAATAAACATTTATTACACCCATATTTTTTGTGGGTCAGGAATACTTAGCTGGGAAGTTCTGGCTTGGGGGACAGGGCAGGGCAGATCTTTTATGATGTTGCAGTCAAGATTTCAGCTAAGGCTGTAATCATCTTAAGATTTGATAGAGAAACTATTCACGTACAATAGAAAATTATTGCTGTCTTTTGGTGAAATTCCTCCCACGTGGCCCTTTCCACAAGCTGCCTGAGTGTCCTTACAATATGGCAGTTGGCTTCCCTTCGAGCAAGCAATCCATGAAATAGAGAGCTAGGCAGAAGCCACCCTTTTTATAACCTAGCCTCAGAAATCATAGAGTTTCACTTCTGCCACATTCTGTGTGTTAGAGGTGAGTCACTAAGTTTGGCCTATGTGCGAGGAGAAGAAAATTAGACTTCACCTATTAAATGGAGGATTGTCAAAGAAATTTATAACATATTTTAAAACCACCAGATGTGGGAAAAATGATAAATTGTATAACTTGGTACCAAGAAGGGCAATGCAACTGGGGCAAGTGAAAGAGGGAGGGAAGAGTGTAAGATGAGATTGGAGAAGTAAGCTGATGGGTTAGACCATGCAGAGCCTGTGGAACACTTTGGATTTTTATCTTCAGGGCTTTGGGAAACCATTAAACTGAAGAAGTTACATAATCAACTTTATATTTTGTTTTATTTTTAAAAAAATCTTTTATTTATTTGACACAGAGAGAGAGAGAGCCAACACAGATGGGGAGAGGGGCAGAAGGAGAGGGAGAAGCAGACTCCCCACTGAGCAAGAAGCCCGATGTGGGGCTCGATCCCAGGACCCTGGGATCATGACTTGAGTCGAAGGCAGATGTTTAAGCAGCTGAGACACCCAGGCATCCCTAGCTTTGTATTTTAAAATGATTAATCTGGATGCCCTGTGAAGACTGGATTAGAAGGGTCTAGGTATAGAGTCCAGATGATAGTTTATTACAGATAGAGGATTACAATTCAAAAAGTGGATAGATATGAGATATATTTGAAAGGTAAATAAAAGGACTTGGTGAAGTGTTCATGTGGAATGAGGATGACGAAGGGTTCTGGCATGAGCAATGGCACATTTGAGGAAATCATTTACTGAGTGGAGAAGATTGAAGGAAAAGCAGATTTACAGTGTAGGGGAGGGGTGGGGAAGATTAAGAGTCTAGGTCATTTAATTCTTACAGCTGCACTGGGAGACAGGTTAAAATGATAGCTACCATCTATTGGGCACTAAATCTGTGCCACGCACTGTGTTCAGGGCATTACCTACATTCTTCTGTTTAATCCTCTCAATGATGTGACTATTATAACAAAGTTATGGAGAGGTGAACTAACTTTCCCAAAGTTAAACAACGTGTAAGTGGTAGGGTAGGGATTAAAACTCAAGATTTTCAGATTCCAAAGCTCATGCTTTTAAGGCTACATTTACCCCTCTTTGCCTTCTCCCTCCCTTAATACGTCTGTGATTGATTTTTTGCAGTCTAATGTGTGTTAGAGAATTGCAACAAGCCAATCTCAATTAACTATACTGCTCTACCCCACCCCCACACCATGGCTGGTAGATAATTGAAACTTAATATAATTTTGTTACATGAGTTGGAATTAAACTTCCCCCTTTTATCTCTGGGAACACTTGTTTTCTAACCTCATACAACACAGAAATATAGATTGGAATGCAAGGTGAGGCTGGACGAAGAGCACTGAATGAATATCAACTGTCTTATGTTCTGGGAAGGCTTAAACCACATCTGGAATCTCCCCTTCCTTCATCTCCATCTTAGAAGGTAGCAGATGCATCCTAGAAGAAGCCTAGACAGAACTTAGGCCAACTCCTTTCTAGGATGCAGGTTATTCTTGAAATCCAAGAGCTAGAAATCAAAGATGGGGTATACACTGCAAATTAAGGGGCACTAATGCGATGACTCAGAGTCCCAGTATGGGTCTGAGTTTGCAAATCGCTGAGGAGATGTTCCCAAAGTCTTGACAGATCTATGTTAAGGCAGAAACAAGGACATCATATTCTCTAATATTACTGTGATTCAGAATCTAAATAGTGACCTGAACATCAGAAATGTCAGCCAAGAAATGGGAAAAGAAACAAGCAGGCCAGAGATCTAGGTCTGCTGAGAGGCCCATGAACCCAATGACTTGGAATAGAGGCAACTGTGAAAAGCCTGAAATTTCAAGAGAAAAGGAGAAATCTCTGGCCCCCACAGTGGGCCTTTCTTGGTTTTTCTGTTTCTGTTTCCTACCTCCTGTGAGGGAGGATAGAAATCATGGAATCTGATGTGTTGGGAAAAGGGCTGCACTGGAAAGAACTCTCATTCTGACTCTAGTACTGATTGTATTGTCTGACCTGGTCAGATCAAAATCTGTCTCTGGACCCCAGTTTTTCCACTTATATAATGGCATTAGTTTTGATATTTGTTATGGGCTGAATTGTATTCCCCCCAAATTCATATATTGAAGTCCTAATCTTCAGAATATAACTATATTCAGAGAGAGGGTCTTTAAAGAGTAATTAAGTTAAAATGAGTATGCATGGGTAGGGCTCTAATCCAATATGACTGGTGTCATGATAAGAAGAGAGAGATCGCAGGGATGTGTGCGTACAGAGGAAAGACCATGTGAAGACCAGCAAGAGGGTGGCCATCTGCACGGCAAAGAAAGAGGCCTCTGAAGAAACCAGCCTTGCTAGAACCTTGATCTTGGACATCTAGCCTCCAGCACTGTGAGAAAGTAAATTTCCAGGTTTTTGTTTTGTTTTGTTTTTGTTTTGTGTTTTTTAAATTTGATTTATTTATTTGAGAGAGAGAGAGAACACAAGCAGGGGGAGGGGCAGAGGGAGAAGCAGACTTCCTGCCGATAAGGGAGCCTGATGCAAGACTCAATCCCAGGACCCTGGGATCATGATCTGAGCTGAAGGCAGACGCTTAACTGACTGAGCCACCCAGGCGCCCCTAAATGTCTGTTAAACCACCCAGTCTGTGGTATTTTGTTACAGCAGCCCTAGCAAACTAATATATATTTCAAAAACCAAATTACCTGCCTTCCTATTTCTGTGAAATTTCCTCCATTAGGTTTAGTATTGGAATCAAACGAAGTTGACGGCAAATTCTTTGATAGTTCTCTCATCAAGAGGTAGGATCTAGGTGCTCCTTTCTCAAATCCTGGGTGGCGGGTGTGTGTGTGTGTGTGTGTGTGTGTGCTCTCTGACTGCTTTAACCAATAGAATATGGCAAAAAAAAAAAAGACACTGTGACAGTTTCCGGGTCCAGGACTTAAGAGATTCTTAGCTTCCTCTTCCTATCTCTTGAAACACTTGCTCTTGGAACCCTGGCCCACGATGTCAGAGGTCCAACTACCCTGCTGGAGAAACCATGTGAAATCCATGAAACTACCTGGAGAGGGAAAGGGGCCCAGCTGAGCCCAGCCTTCCAGTTTGCTCTGCCAAAATGCTGTGCATATGAGTGAGACAGTCCCGGAACCTCCAGATCAGCCCCTCCCAGCTGAAAGCCATCAAGTGATCAATGCCATGTGGAATGAAAGAATTGCCTAGCCAATTCCTGCTTGAATTCCTATGTCACAAAATCATCAGATATAATATGGTTGCTGACGTAAGTAAGCCACTAAGGTCAGGGGTAGCTTGTTACGATAATAATAAATAATTATTATTTATTATAATAATGAATATAATAATAAATATAATAAATATTTCTGAACTGATTTACTGGATGCTTACTGTTATATGAACTCTGTACAAGCCCATTCTTACCAGGTCTCATTTTGTGGGAAAAAGTAGGTGTAATTTTTAAAGGATTGGGTTTAAAGACTGAGCTTTGGATCTTGAAAACTCTGCCACTGACAGGTCACTCGTTTTGTTTCATCACTTGGCATCTCTGATCTCAGTTTCCTCATCTGTAAAAGAAGGATAATCACCCCTGCTGTGTGGGCTTTTGAGAAAACTTAATGTGTTAATTGGACATCATATTGCTATGCAGATAGGGAGCATACTAAAAATGGTAACCACCATTCCTGCAATAGAAATGCTATGCTGCTGCTGATTAGAATGATAAAACCAGGTCAAGCTACCTATAGCAGTTGGTGGAGTTGGGTGAGATATGCCTTCCAAACAAGCAGTGCTCACTGGTCTGCCACAGGACCCAAATCCCACCACTGACTCCTTCCAGTTGTGGCATATCAGGTTAAGGACTCAATAGCCTGTAAAGTTCTAGTTCTACCTGGCGAGATTAATGTATGCACTCCTCTATGGCTTTAAGGACACTTCCCAGAAGATGGACACTGGTTGTGCTTATATCCCATTGGCCACAACTTAGTCACATGGCCAAATCTATCTGCCACAGGTACAGGCTGGGGAATGTAGACTTGAGTCAGGACATCCACGTGCCCAGCTAAAATCTAGGAATTCTGTTAGCCATGGAATAAGAGAGCATTACCAAGGAAAAGAAGTAGTCTAACAGTTCCCACTTACTGAGCATTGTTTAAAGTCAGGAATGGCGCTAGGCAATTAGAATACTTACCTGTCCTATGTGCTTAATCTTCTTGTTTCCACTTAAGAGAGGGGAAAGGTGAAACTGAGAACTGATTTGCACAAAGGCACACAGCTCGAACCAGGTCTGTGTGACTTCAGAGTCTGTGCTCATTCCACTCAAGCAACCTGGTTCTAGTCCTGGATTGGCCAGTTTCCTTACTGTGTGACCTTGAGGCAGTCATTTCCCCAGGCAAAGTCAGGCTTACTGAGAAGCTAATGAAGCATTTCACTTGCACAGACTCCTGGAGAGAGACAGGAGTTTCTGGGAGCTGTAGAGGGCTGGAGGTGGAATAGTAGCGGATGGAAGCCAGGTAGCAATTAGGAAGCATTCCTATGTAAGCATTTCTGGCAAACTGACAAAGAGACCTAAGAAGAAAAGGACCCAACCCCCAAGGCTGCCACGATTTGTTTGTGATATTTTTTCTTATTCTAGATAAACATTCCTTTTTTGGACCTGAGGTTGTGTTTGTAACATTGTAGTCTTTCTTTTTTTTTCTCCCCCCCCCCTTTTTTAAGATTCTATTTATTTGAGATAGAGCGAGAGGGAGAGAGAGCATGGGGTAAGGTTGGGGTGGGGGAGCAGCAGAGGGAGAGGGAGAAGCAGGCTCTCCACTGAGCAGGGAGCCCAAAGCAGGCTCCATCCCAGGACCTTGAGATCATGACCTGAGCTGAAGGCAGCCACTCAACTGACTGAGGCCCCCAGGGGTCCCACATTATAGTCTTTCTTAAAGAATCCCCCAAGTTGTATATACTTCAGGTCCCACAAAACCTGAATTCATCCCTGTCCCCAATTTAGAAATTTAGAAAAGCCTAAGAGAATGAATTCCAGACAAGTTTTATATAAAAGTTGGGTCTGAGAAATGGCAAAGCAGAAACTCCGATTAGGAGGGCAAACCCAGGGGCAAGTTAGGGTGGGATTTTGGAAGCACAGGAAGGCAGGCATCCTCCAGGAACTTCTACCAGATTGCTCCTTAGAAGGAACTCCCCCTGGCATACTTCCATGGCCCAGTTTGTCCTTGAGTCTAGCCCATGGCACATCTGCATTCCCATAGAATTACTTGTGTCCCTATCTGTCCCTCTACCCACAATGGCAGCTTTTAGAAAGCACAAACCAGGGATACTTCATCTCGAAATTTCCAGGACTCCAGTGAAAGATCTGAGACAGAGCAGGAGATAATAAATAGTTGTGGAGTTAAACTGAATTGGGGAAACTGGGGACTTAGTGGCACAAAAAAAGCAAAGTTACTAACTCATTTCTTTATCATGTGATGTTCTCCAGGCCTCAGTTTCCCTCTGTGAGATGAAGGCATTAGACATATTGGTCTCTAGGAGGGCAATTCTGAACCTGACAGTGGTGAACTAATTAACATCTCTACACTCTATATTCTCAGAGTGCAGGTTTTATCCCTTGAATTGAGGTGAAATCCAATCTGGAGGCGTCATGTTCATTAAAAAGGCCTGCGGCATTGCTTGGACGCGTCAGATGCTGGCCTACCCAAATTCCTGCGGGGATAATTGCATTCTGACAATTTCGAGTCCCCTGCACCCTTCAGTTGGATAAGGTAGGCTTTGCTTCCATCCCAAATCATTTTGCACTGCTGTCCTTGACTGTTAAACAGAGATGTCACCTCATTTGTAAGCCATTTTGTGCTTCTTTTTGAAGGACTATGTAGTTTTGCGGAGGTTTAATAATTATGACCAGTTAAGACATTGTATGATTTCAGGTAATTCCCGTAGATGAAAGGCTGTTCCCACATACAAAAAAGAACTATTTTAGAACCTTATTATTTGTCCTCCAGCGCTGAAGAATGACACTGAGACACGAAAACTCCATCACAGCGATTGATCCGTGTGTGTGTATGGGAGCAGAATGAAATGCAAAGAGAATGTGAATTCCCCTTCCTGTAGAGGCACAGACTTGACTGAAAATTGCCAGGGGCCACAGGTATTACATTGTTAGTCAAACTACCACAGGTTCCAATTGGTTATACATTTGAGTCTTAGAACACCCTGAACGTGACCTGATATAACTTTCAATCTAATAAAGGAATGAGAACATGTGAAAGATATTAGAAAGTGAGATGGCTCTATAAATATTGCTATGATTATGATTACATTTGTTTGTTTATTTTCTGTTTTCATCATGGAACACAGAAACAAGGGAACGAATGTGCCATGACCTGCCCTCATATTCAGTTCCAGCAAGACACCTCTGTAAAATCATTTGCTTAATATTAAGGAGGTAATTTAACCCATTTTATGAAGATTTATTTTATTAGCAGCTACTTTAATAGGTTTGCATCTGATCATCTTTCTTTGGTTATAATAACATCCTTATCCTCTTAATGATGAAATTTTCTCCACTCCTTTGATGTCTGTGCTAATTGCTATCTATTGTAATATTTAAATTCAGAATTAAAATGAGTTCCTTCCTTTATCTGAAGCTCTTAAAAAAGTCAAGTTGTGAACACAATGACATCAAATCAAACCCTAACTAGAGGCCTCTAATAATATTACTTAACAGCTCGATGATTCTGCTGTTATAAATAGATGGTACATTCCTTCTATCACTAAATGTTTACTGAGCACTTCCTTTGGCTTTGTATGGGTGATGAAAAGATTGCTATACCCGATATGACCCTGTTACCCTTTTCTGCCTTGACATGGAAAGTATATACCTTGGAAATAACTAACAATTTCACAAATCGCACCTGGAATTAAGATGAATGAAGATGGGTCATGGAAGAGAGGAAAGGGGAGTGGTCATGAATTACAAAGTAAAAGCCCTGTAGGAGATCTACTTAACTATTTTTGGACTTTTTCTGGAATCTCTTAGAAAAATGTACCCACTTTCCAAACTTTGCTTGGAATTTTAGAGCATTTACAGACTTACAGAAGCCCCTCCACACAACTAGACTAACAGTGTATTTGGGTAAAACTGAGAAAACATTTAAGTTGCCACACAAACCATGCCATGTGCTACTTATAAGCTTTCCCACGTGATTACTGACCTTGCCCAAGAGTTTTATGCAGTAGTCAGCCATGTCACCCAAGACAGGAAGCTTCCTGCTGAAAGGCCAGAGTGTCCTTATAACCTTAAATTTATTGTCATTATTAGAGTTTGTCAAAATTCTCCTAATCATTTTACTGATGTCAGAAAGCCTTTAGATTATATATTTTTTAGTGATTATGATTTGGTTTAGGTAAGGGACTGCCAACATTTACCCTTTTATTTAGGAGACCGAAGGCAGACATGTGACATAGTATTTATACAACTTCTAGGCCAGACCTACCTGCTCACTTGTGTTTTATTTGCCTATTGTCATGATTTTATCAGGTAACAATGCACAAGGTTGATCATGAACTTAGGGTAGGTAACTGTGGGCAGAGTCCTAGACACACATAGGTCCCACAGGCAAGCAAAGCAAACTCCAAAACCCTGTTATCATGGGTTGATGATTAAGAAGTATGTGTACGGGCGTGCATGTGTGATTGCTTTGATCTCCTCAAGGGGAGATATAGAGGGACTTCTTCCAACTGATAAATGCTTAATAAATATGTTGGGTGGGTGACAAAAGTACCAGACATGTATAAGGAAGTTACTTGGTTTATTGCAAATAGTCTTGAGGGCCACTAGCCTTCCATTTAATTGAATTCAACAAATACCCCTTGCATTTACACATGCTATAACCTGTGCTATGCTGAGTGATTCAAAGATGCATGCTACCTTTCCCTGAAGACATTTACTGCTAGTGCAGGCTGGCAAGCACTATCTCTTCTAGTTCCCACATCAGACATGTCTAGTTGATCACGGTATTCTTTCTGTCTGAACCTGGATTCAGTCTCAAACTCCTTTTAAATTCAAGCTCTAAGCAGCTCTTTTCAATCAATCTGAGTTGGAACAAGCAATAAAATCCATTTGCTATCCAGACTCTAGGGGAGGGACAGATATATACACAAATATGTATGGTATCAGGTAGGTCGTGTCATCAACAAAAATAGACATTCCTTAAGTATTTACTATATGCTGAACCAAGTTCTCAACAATAGATTGTAGTAGCAATGCCCTGCAAATGAAAACTATTTTAGGAAATCCTATGGGGACCTTCCTTTGAAAAGCAAAGAATCACTTTGGAAGCAAATCATCATCCTCTGATTGATCTGTTTGATGAGATCAACAATATATCGAATTTTCTTTGTGTACCACACGCCTACAAGAAAAATAGGGCTCAATTTCAATTGCCTTCACTGGAGTATGAGATGAAGCAAAACGAGGAGAAAGGAGTGGCTTTTTAAGGAAAAACAATTCAGACTAAAGAAACAAAATTAAAGCACTCAATGGGAGTGAATGCAGAAAATATGGAAACTAAAATTACTACATGTATTTCTTTTCCCCTCCACTTAACATAGAAAAAATATTCACTTTCCTTTTCTTCCCCGTTTGAAAAAAAATCTTCCTGTTAGATTAGTTTCCTTGGGAAAACCTAATCTTTAATATGTTAACAAAACACAGGACATTTTTTTGAGGTGAGGCATCTCAATTTAACAAGTTACCATAGACTAAATGCCGTGTCCTCCCCAAATTCCTTTGTTGGAACCTAATCCCCGATGCGCTGGTATTTGGAGGTGAGGCCTTTAGGAGATCATTGAGTCATGAGGGTGGAGCTCTCAAGAGTGGGATTAGTGACCTTATAAAAGAGAACCCAGAGAGCTCCCTGAACCTTTTCTCCTTGTGAGAAAATAGCAAGACACCAGACATCAAATATAGCGGAGCCTTGATCTTGGACTTCTCAGCCTCTAGAACCACGAAAAATGAATTTTTGGTGTTTATAAACCACCCAGACTATAGAATGCTATCCTGTTCTAGCAACTCAAATAAACTAAGACACAAGGACTTTCCTTCGCACCCATATGAGATTAAAAAAAAAAAAGGTAACTGTATATACACAATGCAAAGAGAAACATTGCATTAGCAAAGGGGCCCTAGATATGGCACTTGTTAAAAAAATAAAATAGACATGGATATCACTAAGGAGAAAATTTGGGGGCCCGTTGAAATGCCCCACAATAACTTTATTTTCTAGTTCATTTCTCTTTTGAGGGAATTCTTGGCTTAAAACAAATTTGGATCAGTCCTTGATCATCTATCATGTGCCAGATAGTAATAATAGCTGCTTGGATATGTCCTGAGTGCCAGGGACTGTTCAGGGAATTTATATGTCCTGACATTACTCTGATCAACAGTTCTATGTGATAGATACTGTTACGATCCTCATTTTACAGATGATGAAACTGAGGAAAGGCTAAGTAACTTGGTCAAATCATGGAGCTTATAAGTAATAAAGCTGGGATGAGAACTCTCATAGTCTGGTCAAAGTGTCTGGATTCATAAGTGAAATGCTTTACAGCCTCAGATGGGAAATTGAAGCCCCCAACTGGTACTCTGGGTTTCCTGGGAAGTTCCATTTTGAAATAGTAATATTAGGATTTTTTGCCTTCATAAATGTATTTGCTCTTTTAAGACCATATGGAAGTAGGAATGCAAGGTTGACCAAGACTTGGTATTTGCCTCAGAAGTCTTGATCCCATTCACTCATTCATTCATTTGCAATAAAAATGAATTATTGGAGTTCTCTCTATTGGTTTTCTTACCTCACTTGCCACTCCTTCTTGGTCTCATTTGGCTGATTGTTTCTCAGCCCTCAGACTTCTAAATCATGGGGTTCAGTCCCTGCTTTTAGTTCTTGGTCTTTTTCTCTATTTACAATCAGTTTTCAAATATTTTATTAAATCTCATGACTTTAAATACTTTCATATAATTTGACTCTAAAATTTATAGTTATACCTCAGACCACTCCATTTAGCACTAGCCTTGTGTTACCTACTCGATAGACACTTAGATATCTAATAAACAACTCAAATCTAACAAACTACAGATTCCTGCCCCCGCCCCCAAAATAGGCTTTTTCCATGGTCTTCCCACATTGTAAATGACAATTTTATTTTTCTAATTGCTTGGGATAAAAATCTTGATGTCATTTCTAACTCCTTTCCTTCTTTTCCATTCCATTTTCAATATATCAGCAAATCCCATCAGCCCTTTTTCCTTGAAACGTAACCAGAATCCAACAACTTCCTGCCACTCTCCCATATTCCCCTGGTCCGTGCTATCATAACTTCTCACCTGGGTTATTTTATCATCCTCTTAATTGGCCCAACTACTCCCACCCTAGCCAATTTCAGTGGTGTGTCTCTAGTATCCCTCAGCATAGCACTCAGAAAGATCATTTTAGAATAGAAGTGAAGTCAAGTTACCCCACTGCTCAAAACTCTCCAGGGGCTTCCAAACTCATTTGGCTCAAAAGCTCATATTCTTAAAGAAATTATATGATTTGGTCTTTAAAGGACCTGTGAGCCTCTACAGTATCTTCTTCCTCCTCAAGGTTCCCAGTAATTTTCTGATTATATCTCCTTCCACTCTCTCCCTCACTCATTTTGTTCAAACTACACTGGCCTCTTTATAGTTCCTTAAATATGTCAAGCATAGTCTCTCTTCAGTACTTTTGGACTTGCTGTGTCTTTGCCTGGGCACTCTTGATTTAGACAACTACTGAGTCACTCCCTAACTCTTTCAGTTCTTTGGTTCAATGTCATGTTGTCACAGAGGTCTTTGATGCCATCAAACAGTATACACCTTATCCTCACTGTCTACATTCCTCCGAAAATTCCTGTCACATTATTCTACTTTATTTTCCTCTAGCGTATTTATCAATGATTGACATTTTGAATTGCTCCGTCAGAATGTAAGCTTAATGAGGGTAGGGACTTCATCTATTCTGTTCCCTGTTGTATAACAAGCTTTTGGAATAGTATCTTGCATGTAGTTGGTGCTCAAGAAATACTTGTGAAATGACAATAACTGACTGACTGACTGACTGACTGACTGACAATGAATGAATGACTGAATAGGGATCTACCACGAATCAGACACTGGAATCAACACAGTGGGTTTAGCAGTGAATAAGACAGACATGGCTCCTGCTTTCATGACTCATGCCTTATACTGGTTATTGGCATTCTCATTTTCTCTAAAATGTAGCTCAAATTTCTTTCATGGTCAGTTGAAAGTGGAAAGTGAAAAAAAGTGGGGGGAAATACAGTGGTATAGTAAGATTATGTCTAAGGAAAGGGAAGGATAGAGATTTTAATGTATAATGTGTTACAAGGGTTTTAACATTCCTTGCACTCCATTAGTGTCATCAATACTGGAGTTCGGTTAGGAAGGCTTCAGATACAGCTTGTTCTGAAATTGGCCCTGTGGCCTCTCTTTATAATGCCCATTAAGGGACAGAGGGTAGAAGTCAAGCCAAACTATCATGATAGTGGCTTATACACAGGCACTACTCACAAATGCTCTCTTTATCCAACATTATTCTTAAGGCACATTTTGCATGGAAAATTTACACCTGCTCTTTCTGGTTTGTTCACATATCCAGTGTTTCATGTATAGCAAACCTGAAGAGTATCACATGTTCCCTGAATTCGCAGGGGTAAGTTGGACGTTTTGAAAATTATCCTCCATGTCCCCATAGAGAATTCTTGGGCCAGTTCTTGCCCCTCTCCTGCCTAATTTTTAAAAGCGGATTTATTTAGAGACAATAGTTCTCCTTTCTTACTCTATAGATAGTTCTCCAGGCACTTCCAGATGAGAAGATCCTATTGCAGGAGCCTTGCTATGTAAAGGAGCAGAGATAACCTGTACGGTTCTTTTAAGGCTCATTTTAGGCATAGCTTAGAACAGTCATTGGTTACTTTGCTGCTTTGGAAGTGGGCCTTTGTCTACCCAACCGTGTGATTCAAGGAGTCAGAAGATAGAACCACAATTTTTTTTTTTTTAAGCTAGCGGAAGTTCCCTACAATCCCAGAATACTACGATTTATGTTGCTTCTTGAGATTAAATTAAGCATGAAGGATGGTCAGAATCTGTTTGGGGATTTTATGGGCACAGATTAAATAAGAACAGATATTGTCACATGGGAAGTACAGGTAAGTCACAGTGTCCTGGCTCAGTGGGAGATTTCTACCTGGTTCTATCAAGTAACATCTTCACTAGTTATGGAGGGCTTGTCTTTTTGAACTACCATCACCCTTTTAAGTTATCTGGGCTAACGATTATCGTGATCATTGAAGGGGTGTCACAAAATGGGTTAGATAGGATGAACAAAGTCTTAAGGAGTAAACAGAGATTGCTTTCAGACCGTCATTGTATCATCATTGGATGACATGCTGGCTGCTATCACTGGATGATCCTTATCAGATGAGAAGAGGCCAAAATAGCTGCTCAGGTCAGGGGATGCACATGGGTTACAGGAATGGAGAGTGAACCATATGAGTGTACTGATCCAGTTTATGGCTGGCGGCTCCTCTGGGCTGACGATTGTCGGGACTTAGAGAGGGCGGGAGGTGGGGGGGCAGGAGGAGCAGAGGGAGAGAGGGTCTTAAGCAGACTCCACACTGAGTGGAGCCATCGTGGGGCTCAATCTCAGGACCCTGAGATCATGACTTGAGCCAAAATCAAGAGTCCGAGGCTTAATTGACTGAGCTACCCAGGCACCCCTCATTTCTAATTTTTAACACCAGGTTAAACTGAGGGCGCATGGGGGCACCTGGGTGGCTCAGTCTGTTAAGCGTCTGCTTTCAGCTCAGGTCATCATCCCGGGGTCCTGGGATCGAGTCCCAAGTCGACCTCTCTGCTCGGCAGGAAGCCTGCTTCTCCCTCTCCCTCTGCCTCTGCTCCCCCGCCCAACTCATGCTCTGTCTCTTTCTCCCTTAAAACAAACAAACAAACAAACAAACAAAAAACCTGAAGGTGCATAAAAATCACTGTGGGGTGAACATCCCTAGTGGCTTGGACTGTGTGGTAAGGGTGCATGGATCTCTGGACTGTTAAGAGGCGCAGCTCTTTATCGCTATCTGAGCCCGGACAGAGGCATCAGCTTTTCCTTTATCTACTAGGGGTGTCTCCTACAAAAGCCCCAGGGACCCTCAGGTGCCCAGCCGGCCTCCAGTGCTGTCCTTCCTTAGGAAGCTGTGGAAGACAGCCAGCAATTGTTCCCTTCCCTTTCACTCGCAATCTTTGCTTTCACCTGGGTCTCCATCTAGTAAACCCTATTCTTCCGTTCTCCTCTGGGTGGCTACCCTGGCCCAGTGGCCACCTCCCCAGGAAAACAAAGAGCCCTCCTTTGTGGGAGAAGCGCTTTCTCATTCCCCACTGCAACTCTCTCAGTAGATAAGGAGTTTTGGCATGTTTTCAAGGATGTTGCAGCTGAATTACCCACCTCTGTGCTTTCTTCCATTTGCTTTTATGACATTTCTTCCATTCTTCATTGTTCCTTGTAACTTTTGTTGATGACAAAAGATACCCTCCATTTACATTTGAAAAAGGGTAGCGACTCTGTTGGAAAGCCAGAACAATGCCTGCTGCAGCTCAGCTTCAGTCCCACTTACTCAACAGAATAGTCGCTTAATATTTTAATAAAATAAAGACCTCTTTTAGTCCCCGCTGCTGGGTCTGTGAAGTTTATGATGCATCCTTTATACTCATTTCCACGTTTAAACTCTAATATTTTCCCTCTCACCCAGAACAGCTTAATGCACTGCAGGGAACACTTTCCCTTGATGATGAAAACAATATTTTTTAAGGTAAGTGGGGCTTTTAGTTTAAGTATAACCAGGGGACTCATTAAGGAATCTATTCAATGTCCCCATACCTGTATTCTCACTTCTAAACCACTAACGTGGATGCTTGAGTTTAAAACATTGTTTTTTGATAATTTCGGGGGTGGGGAGAGGAATAAACCATTTGGATAAACTTAATAAAAAATCATGAACACCTGTGAGCTGATCCCTACAAAGCCTCAAATGATGACATTATCTTGGTGGAGTTAGATGGTCTTCAAGGCTTAAAGCTTCTGAATCTGATTTGTCATTACCTAGAAGGAAGTATCATTTTCTCAAAGACAATCTTACATTAACTAGGTATACTACCATTGTTGTATAAATTGCCAGTGCCAGCTCATCAATTTACAAAAAAATGTCATAATAATTTGAATTGGAATACTTGTGTGGCAAGAATCAGTACATTTTTTCTCTGTACAAAAATCCATAAATGAAACCATATTGTAACTAGAAGATCGTTGGGTGAACATGGAATCAGTATAAAGGAGATTAAATTGATTCCAATGTCAAGTTTAAGATTACCTGACACAATGGTGATTCTCTGGCTATGATCCTGGCTATGTCTCTGGAACCAGTGGAGTTTACACAATTTTCAGAAGCTTGGGGTCCATCTCAGACCTAAGATTAGGGCCAGGCATTTGCATTTTTTTTCTCAACAACTCTACAGGTGATTCTCTTGGTCAGTCAGGATTGAGACCATTGATCTGACACACAACTGTCTCCGTAACAGGAATGGTTTTGCACTGGTGCCATGTTACCTAAGTCTAGTGGGCAAGACTCTCTCTCTCTCTCTCACGGATGATGGTTGGAATCACAACACCAAGATTTGCCTTCATTATTTGCCTTTGTCTGAGGTTACAAGGATGATCAATTCTTTTTTTAGATAGGTTTTTGCATTTAGACAAATGCTTGCTCTGACTTGATTCCTTTTCATGTTGGATAATTTTGTTTATCTCTGCTCTGCCCTAGCATGCACCGGTCAGACAATTCAATCTTCCAAGTACATATAATCTTGTTTCCTTCTTTGTAAGTTTTGAGGGACCCCTGTTATTTTAATCCCATGTTCCATTTTTTCAACCAAGAAAAACAAATGAGTGGACAAAGGAAGATTTCTTTTCCAGTGATAAAAGTTTATGCAGAGATAAGATAGCCCACAGGAATATATATTTGTTGCCATAAGGACTACAACCTGAAGCTGTCATCCCTTCCCCCAAGGTACAGCCAGAATACTCTTTTTTAAACATAAATTTTTGATCATGGCAGTCCCATTCGATGAATTTCCAAAGCTCCTGTGCTTAAGTCTAACCTCTGAAAGCCACCTTCAAAGCCTTTCATGCTCTACACACGGCTAGTTCTCTAGATACACCACCCTTCCACACCTCCACAGTCATGCTTCAGCCATTTCTGGATTTTATCCAGTTCCTTAAATGTGTGGATCTCTTACATCTTCTTTGCCTAGAACACTCACCATCCCCTTCTTCCCTGGTTAGCTCTTCTCCTCCTTTGGTTCTCAACTTCAATATCACTTCTCGGATTTCCTGGCCTAGTTTAGAAATGTAGCCATGAGCTTTCCTAGTAGCCTTGATTCGCATGATCATAACTCATATCACGTTTTTAAAAATAGCTCAGTGACTTGCCATTGCTTTTAGGATGAAGTCCAAATTTGCCTTAGTACTTAACCAGTCAGTCCTGCTGCTTGGGATCTTATTCCTCTATCTTCTGACTTACCCTTTCTTGAGGACCTTTTATTTCAGCCATTCTTGGTTACTTCCTAGCCATCTAAAACTGCCTTAAACACAAGGTCAAAATACCAAAAAATATCTGGCCCACTTCTATTAGATTTATATTATGATTAAAATTAAACGTGTTCTTTGCAAATCACTGTAGACTAAAGTAGAGAGGTGTGATATTTCCAAGGTAGATTTAGTTAAAAATTTTTAAGACATTCTCTTTCTTTACTACTCCTGAGTTTAATTTCTAGAGACAGCCACTTTCATTGTTAATCAAAGAGTGCTATCCCTGGCTGTGTCTTTACTGAATTGAATAAGGAGGAGAGAACTCTTTTATAAGCATGAGATCCCAGTCAATCACATTTCCTGGGCTTAATGAGGAGGAAGCTAGTATTTTGATGTGTCTGCTCTAGATAGATCCCGAATTTTCCAGTAGAGTTAGGATTTCATTTAATTTTATATCTTTCAATACTGGTATTATGTTATGTATTTCCTTAAGTAGGAATTCATTTTTAAAACTTTCAAAGTTATAAACAAAACAAACTTTTCAAAAAATCTTTTGTGAAGTTATGTAACTGTATGCAACTGGGTCTCTAGGGTTTGGCAAAGTACTGTTGCTGTATATATATATAGATGTTTCATAGATCTATTTGCTAGGATACAGAAGGGTCTCTTTTCTGTGTGTAGTTTACATTGCAACACTAACATTCCTTGGGTTTTCATTTACTATAAACTTTCTCCTCATTTTTGAATTATAGGAGGAAGGGGAAGAGATTTCTTTTT
Source organism: Ursus maritimus (assembly GCF_017311325.1). NCBI lineage: Eukaryota > Metazoa > Chordata > Mammalia > Carnivora > Ursidae > Ursus > Ursus maritimus. The sequence goes on from NW_024424786.1 coordinate 14,474,294, forward strand.
TTGTCTAAAACACAAAAAGCATACTATTGGCTAATCACTGTAATATTCAACTTCTCAAAGCAATATTACCTTCCTATGAAATGAAACACAGTATCAAGACTCTTTCATTTGAAAGTGACAGAGACCTAACACAAAAATAAACTCAGCAAAAATGGAATTTATTGGTTTGCTTAACTCTGTGGTTCACAAATATTTGGGCTTCAGAATCTTCCTAGCTGATAACCCTCAAAGAGCTTTTGTTCATAAAAGTCATATCTATCAATATTTACCATATTAGAAATTAATGCTGAGAATTATTTAAAAATATTTATTTATAATCTATGAAATCTGTCCTTATGGAAACACTGATGTGTATTTCAAACCATTGGGATTATTGGCTATGATTTCAGGTCAGCAGGACAAATGAAATTCAGGTTAAAGAGCAAATAGTTCTTTTATCTTTCTAGTCCACCAAGACAAGTTTCTGAAGAGCCTAAACTCTCACAATTGCCTTCTTCTAATGGGGTTTGTTACATGGTTTTTGGTTTTCATCAAAATTGTATTCAGTTTCAAACTTCATAAGCCAAGAAGCTGCTTTGAGTGTCTGAAGATTCAACTGGGTACTGATTTTGGTACTTGGGTAAGACTGATATATCTGCAGACAAGCCAATTTTGGGAAAAGATCTATAGCAAACACTGTATGTTTTTTTTCTCTTGAATTGCAAACGTTGAAGGATGCATGGACTTGTTTATTGAAGAACGATTTAAGCAGAATGTCATAATGAGAATAACTGTGGGGACAGAGAAGGCCTCTCTGAGGAGGTGACGTTTGAAGTGATCTTTGTTGTGGAAAGATGATGTACGGGAAAGTCACTGTTAGAACACAGAGCAACTGCAGGGATCTCTAAAGTGAAAAAAGCTGATAAATTTGCAGATTAGAAAAGAGGCCAGTGTGAGGCTAGAGTGAGGCTAGAGTAGTGTGAGTGAACTCCAGGAGAGAGCAGGCAGGAGAGCAATCATATAAGCCACTGTTCAACAGAAAGTCATCGCAGGATTTCAAACAAAGGGGAAGGGAAACAAGATGTATAGAAATGTAGAAAGTAAGAATGTTCCTTCCTTGGCTTAGCTCTCTAGGAAAACCAGACCACTGATAGCTCCTATGTGCACTCCTAGCTATTCTGGCTGCTTTGTTTGCTCCTGCTGTTCTTGATATCCAGAGGCTGTTCCTCATCTCTACCTGTTGAAATCCCCCACCCCTTAGATACCATAGCTCCTCAGTGAAGCTATTAAGCTATTAAGTTGAGCTGTTTGGTCCTATAGAAAGCACATGGACATTGGTGTCCAGGAAATCTGGTTTTGAGTTCTGGCTCAGTCTCCTTTAAAGTCACTGTGGGTCTTGCAAAAGATTCTTAGCCTTTCTGAGGCTCTTGCTTCCTTTTAGCTGACAGTCATACCCATCCTGAAGAATTGTTGTGAGCATCAAACGAGGAAGCATTTGCAAAGGGTATGTCACACTATAGGTGCTCCATAAATACTAGTTCTCTTCTGCCTTGAAAGGCAATATGGCAATGGTTAAGAGCATGGGTTGTGAATCAATAAGGCTGGGTTTGTATCCCACCCTGCTGTAAGCTTCCTGGTTGATCCTGGGCATTATTTCACCTCTTCACAGATTTTTCATTTGTATATGAGAATAACAAAATCATGATCCTAAGATCAAAGGATGGCTGTGAGAATTAAATAAGATAATCTGGTGAAAGTACTTGGCATAGTGCCTCAGAAATCATAAGCGCTCGACAAATACTGGCTCTAATGAACAAGAGCAGTACTCAGTGTGGGTGCTTGTAGACCACACGTAGCATGATCTATGACTACTTTCTGAATGAATAACTGTTGATGGGTATTGGTAAATTCAAGTCCGAAGCATGGGCAGCTGAGTAAGTCGAGGGAGGAGAGGATTGGGAAACCGATGTAGATAACCACGAGGATCTTGAGCATCCAGGAGTAAATGCCAAAAACCCGTAGAGAAGGTGGGCTACAGAAGCTGATGGTGGCAAACTTTGCTTTCTTCACAATCTTGATGCATGAACAACACAAGCTGAATCTCCTAAGCTATAAACAACGAGAACAAACTTCTTAAAAAATACAACTGAATTTCAATGAGTCATATTTCTTTCTTGATGATATTTGGAGAGATCCAGAGTCCAGACGTGATAGCTCCCACAGAATGCATGCGTTTCTGTCTCCGCTGGTGTTGCAGCACGCTTGCCAACCCTGCTCGGGGAGGGTGTGAGCATCCAGGCTGACTGTCCTTGACTAGGTTACATATAACAAGCACTTTAAGGCCCCCCCCCCTCCATAATCAAGGGGGAGCAAATGGCCCAAAGTCCTCGAGCAAGGAATCTTAAGGGAATGCCAGGAAAGAACACTCCAACATTAATATTGATCACTAATGACATGATGACTCTTACATTGGTGCTGGTTCATACTCCAAAGGTAAGCCCTGAGTTCTAGAATATTCCCAAATGGGTGACACATGCTGAGAACCTGGCAAACTGGCCTTCACACTGGACATTCAATTCAGGTTGTTAGGGTTATATTTGGTCTCAGAAAGATGGAATAATTGAAGGAACAGCATTGACAAAGAACTGGAGAGCTGAATGTCAGAGCTTCCCCAGAGTGACTACTTTGCACAACTCCATTTGCATCACTGTCTATATTAGTTGTGCAGTGCAGGCTGCATGGTCAAGTTTGGTAGCATTAGAATTTCCAAACTGAAAATATCCCAATTCCAAATACGTAGATGAGTTTTGAACCCTTATGTTGTGCCAGATACTTTCTCACAGATTTTTTTTTTAACCACATAAGGCCAAACTCTTAGGAGTCATTCTTGATCCCCCTCTTTCTCTCACCTTACCCCCAACTCAATAGCAAGTCCTGCTAGCTTGACTTACAAAGTGTAATGTGAGTCTGATTACTGTTCAGCCCCTCCTCTGCTACCACGTTAGGCCAATCCCTCCCCCCTCCACCCCATCCCTCTCCTGGAGGATCTCAGCAGCTGTGTAACTGCACCTGCTTCCACTCCTGTCCTGCTCAGCAGCCAGAGTGCTCTTTGAAAAATATAAGTCAGATCATGTCACTCACCTACTGAAAACCCTCCAGGCATTTTCCGTCACACTTCAAATAAGATGCAACCTGCTTAAGACAGTCTAGAATGCTCTACAGGATGTTGCCCCACTATCTATGTCTTTGATTTCATATTCCCGTTCTCCCTCCTTTGCTTTCTGTGCTCTGGTCATGCTAGCCATTTGGCTGTCCCTGAAGGTCTTCAACTCTATTTCTTCTTTGGGATCTTGGATTTTTGTGTGCTGCTCTCTCATATTGGAATGTTCTCCTAGATCAAATATCTTCTTCCCTGCTTATTATTTTTGCTCGAGTATCACCTCTTCAGAGATACCTTCCCTGACTGGTGTATCTGAAAAAACTTTCACAATGAAATCCAGTCACTCATTATCCTCTCAACCTGCTTCATTTTTCTTCAAAGTCTGCTATGTTACTTTTTATATCTAGGTGTATTTGTCTATTTCCCCTGCTAGAATGTAAGATTCATAAAGATAGGGACTTGGTCTCCTTCCCTGCTTTTCCTTCTATACCTAGAACAGTTCCTGGCACACAATAGGTACTCAGTAAGTATTTGTTGAATACACGCTCAATAAACTTAATTTTCAGAGCGGGGGTTCTCAAAGTAGTGACCCTGTACCATTAGCATCAGTATTAATTGGGAAATTGCTAGAACTGCAAATTGTCAGTTTTTTTTTAAATGATTTTTTATTATATTATGTTAGTCACCATACAGTACATCCCTGGTTTCCGATGTAAAGTTCGATGATTCATTAGTTGCGTATAACACCCAGTGCACCATGCAGTACGTGCCCTCCTTACTACCCATCACCAGACTATCCCATTCCCCCACCCCCCTCCCCTCTGAGGCCCTCAGTTTGTTTCTCATAGTCCATAGTCTCTCATGTTTCATTCCCCCCTCTGATTACCCCCCCTCCTTATCCCTTTCTTCCCCTACCGATCATCCTAGCAAATTGTCCGTTTTTAACCTGGACCCACTAAATCAAACACAGTGGCAGTGGAGCCCAGCAATCAATGTTTTAAGAAGCTCACCAGGGGATTCTGATGTATACTCAAGTTTGAGAACCACTGTCTTAAAGCAAATGTGTAAAATATTATTAGGCCTATTGTATGAATAAGAAAGGTAAATTTTGGAGAAATGATATAGTTCAGACAACTTAAGAAAAAATAACGATTATTACCAGATGTCACATTGTAAACACTCAATAAATAATATGAATAATAGTATGAATAATAGTATTGTTACCTACTATGCGTCAGGTGTTATATTTAATTTTCACTACAATTTTTTTCAGTGGGCATTAATGCTTCCATCATTAACTTTATTGATGTTCAGACAGTTAAGACATCCAAGATCACCCAGCAAGCAAGAGGCAGAAAGATCTGCTTACTTCTTTGTATCTTTCCTTTTCTAAAAGAGCTCTAACTAAGAACAGATCACTCATGTGGCCCCAGATATACAAGGAAAATACATGTGGCATTTTCTGAAACAAATGCCAAGTTTCCATAATTGGAAATGATGAATGGTAGGTCCTGACTTGGGGGAACCCTCAGAAAGGGAAGTAGATGCCCTTTCTTCTTGGTGGCTTCCACTCAGAGATGCTGGCCCAAGCTGACCTTGGTGAGCCCCATCTTCTTCCAACGGGCTGCATGGTACTTTGGACGTGGGCTGGCAGAAGCCTGGCTTGGGCACCAGCAAGTATGAATAATTGTGGGCTCAGCAAATCACGTGGGCCCCACTGCCTTCGTGGAAAAGGAACTGACATTTGATGGTGATAGAGAAGATGATGATGGAAATATACAAATATATATACTTCTGAAGTCAAGTCACAGTTGTTCTTGGAACTGCACACCCTGAACACATACAGACGAAACCCCAAACGGCAAATTCCTAAAATTATGCTACAGCAATCTGGTCAATTTAACCATGAATATTGATGGAGAAATTACGTCAACTGGCCTTTCCATTTCCTCCTCACTCCTTCCTCTGTTTTGGCTTCTCATAGCAACATCAATCCATTCTCCAATTTTTAGTTATTTTTCTTAAGTAATATGGGGGCAAGGATTCATGGGATGGATATGCTTTAAAATTTCTAACGTAGATAAGACCAGTGTTGTATTAATTTCCACTGAAAGTTGATATCTTTACAGATGTGCATTTATGTATGAAAGATTTTCTAAGGACCCAAGATACTGCTGTTAGAATTCTGCATGTAGGCTGCTAGTGGCCAAGAATCTTGGAGTGAAATGGTGTGGGACAAGGGGACTTACTGAAAGCAAAGGTACTGTGTTGGGAATTATTACAGAAAAGGAACACTGAATCATGTGCATCCCCAGTCCCTTACTCAACATCGAGCACATAGTAGACATGTAATAAGTCTGTATAGAATGAGTATTTAGATGGGGTATACACACTAGGAACTCAACATATATTCTGTGATTGGATAAAAGAAGGACGGACCCTCACTTTCTCATATAATAGGCATTCAACGAACACTTCTTTTTTTTTTCTTTTTTAAAGATTTTATTTATTTATTTGACAGAGAGGGACACCCAGCGAGAGAGGGAACACAAGCAGGGGGAGTGGGAGAGGAAGAAACAGGCTCCCAGCGGAGGAGCCTGATGTGGAGCTCGATCCCAAAATGTCGGGATCACGCCCTGAGTCGAAGGCAGACGCTTAACGACTGAGCCACCCAGGCGCCCCTCAATGAACACTTCTTGATTTGGAAAGTACTACCAAGAATCTCAGTGAATGTTCAGTGAAGGTTTGAGCATATGTTTGGCACATAGTAGGCAGTCAAAGAATGACATCAGAATGAATAGCGCTCATTTTTCCAGCCACACAAATGACATATGCAAAGTATAGGAAAGATACTAGGCTAATTCCTGAGATCAGAATCCTTATGCTTTGAATATACCTTTTTTAATTTGAATTTATATAGTTTTTAGTAAGTCTCTGTGCATTCCATAGCATTACTAGAAACTTGGGCTGTTCATTTGTGTGACAATGGCTTTGTTTTTCTTCTCAGCACTTCTCAGAGACATAGACACTCATTTGTGTAAGCTCACACATTAAAGCAGGGTTATAGCCCAAGCTTCTGACACGTCCACACTCATTAGAGCCAGAAAAGTCATTTCCCTCTAAAATGCCTAAAGAGTGGCTCTGTTTACACACATAGATACTGTGCCAGCCCACATGGCAGAGGTCTGACACATTTGGTGCTGTTGAAGTCTGTGACATCATGAATTTTTCTAGACTTCTCCCTCCACTACCCAGATACCAAGCCCATGTAACCAACTCTGCTCAGCTCTCAAAAGCTCTAGAAAATAATATTTCATCTGTGATGGGTGTTTCATTTAAAACCAGGATTCTATCTAAGCTTGGACTTTAGTTTTCTTTGGGCAGGAGACTAGATGTCTCTGGGGACCTGAAACCTCTTCTCATTATGGAAGGAGGCATTCTCTGTTAGGAGTCTTAATTTTTGGACAATTTAATTAGGCTCTTTGTGCCTCAGTTTTTTTATGTGTAAAAAAGGGTTAATAATAATATCTATTTTATAGGATTGCTGTGAGAATAAAGAGTTATGGTATGGAAGTCACTTGGAAAATTCATTAAAAACATCCAGGAGGTCTACCTTTCCTTAGCACAGAAGTCAAGTTAGGGAAATCCCACAGACATTGTGGGGTCCCATATATTACAAAGTGGCCTTGGTAGGAGGGAAGGAAGGATGATGAGGGAACGGCTCTGCATCTCTGTGCTGTTTCAATCTGCCCAGCACACGTAACCTAATAGTTTGGGGTTCCATGTCAGATTTCAGGTAGCAAAAGCTCTGAGCTGTTTTAAAAAGAAAAAAAAAGTTGAAAACCTTGGATCTAGCATAATTTTCCATTATACAAATGAGAAGACTGAGGATTCAAGATCTCCTGGTCCCCACATCAGTGCTTGCTCCGCTCTCCAGCTCTGCCCCTTCCCCCTACTTACCAGAGTTGATTGTTCTCATCCTACGATTATAATCGAGACTCCTTGGATAGACATAAGAAAGACTTAGCTCTCATTTTATTTTATTTTTTTTAAAGATTTAATTAATTTATTTATTTGAGAGAGAGAGAGAGAGAATGTGAGCATGAGCAGGGAGGGACAGAGGGAGAAGCAGAGAGAATCTCAAGCAGACTCTGTGCAGTGCAGGGAGCCTGATGTGGGGTTTGATCTCGTGACCCTGAGATCATGACCTGAGCAAAAATCAAGAGTCGGACACTTAACTGACTGAGCAACCCAGGCACCCCTTAACTCTTATTTTCTAGTTAAAAATGAGACCTGATTGGATTGTTTGTCCAAAGCTGCATCATTAGAAAGTTGGTTGTACTAGAATATAGGTTTCTTACATTCATTATTCAGCACAATTATGGAACAAGCACCACACTGCAGTCACTTACAGTGCTATTTCTATTGACCCCCTAGGACCCTCTGGTCAGGATAGGGCTACAACCATAAGGTATGAAAATTCCATAATGCTGCAAGAGTTCTGCTCGAGGGTTTACTTCCTCTCATTCCTCTTAAGGACCCAAAAGGGTTTAGGAAAACTTTAAGCCTTCTGGAAAAAAAAAATCCTTATAACTTGAGTTGTGAGGAGGCCAGAATCTATGCTTAACTTGTACCTTCTATTTCTTGGTATGGCTTTTTTTTTTCATTTATAAAATAAAGATGAAAATGCCCATCTCACAAAGCTGTCAAGAGGGTTGAATGAGACCATGTGTGCAAAGCCCCAGGCCTGTGATCAGGCCTCATAGAAGCAATTCTGCTAACTGTATCTATCCCCTTCTCCCCCTGTAAATATATGCCTTTCTGTTTTCCCAGATTCCTTTAGGGATCCACCCCACAGTTTGGGTATACTAAATTCCTGTTTCTGAACTCCTTTCTTCTTTTTTTTTTTTTAAAGATTTTATTTATTTATTTGACAGAGAGATAGAGACAGCCAGCGAGAGAGGGAACACAAGCAGGGGGAGTGGGAGAGGAAGAAGCAGGCTCATAGCAGAGGAGCCTGATGTGGGGCTCGATCCCATAAGGTCGGGATCACGCCCTGAGCCGAAGGCAGACGCTTAACCGCTGTGCCACCCAGGCACCCCTGAACTTCTTTCTTCTGTCCCAAATGAAAATTTCTGTTTAAGGCTTAGCCCCTCAAGGTCCAGTTCTTTGGTTGGTACAGTGGCTGTGTTTGTGTTTATCTTTTTTGAGACCCTATCATTAGCCCCAGTGAGGTAAGCAGATAATAAAACCAGGTTTCACGGAGGTTAAGTGACTTGCCCAAGGTCATGTAGCTCATGGTATGCAAGCTGGAATGCAGATCCAAGTTCTTCTGACTCCCTGTCCACGAACCTACAGACCCACCCAGCAGTCTTTGACAGCCCCTGGCAGCCTCTGGTTGAAGCCTTCCTCGAAACTCCCCCAGCATGGCTTGTTGTATTTTTATATCAAACAATTTTCACTGCCTCTCAATGGGTGGTAAAAATACCAGTGAGGGAGGTCACTCTACATTGGAGGCTGCATGAAGGCCTGGAACCGTGTGGGTGGCAGAGGGAGGGGGTTGGAATGACATCGGGCCCCCCACACCGAGAGAGTCGAGGAGGTGGGAGACATTGGGGCAACTGAAGCGTAAAGGAAGAGCGAGACTTTCCAAGCACTGCCCTATATAAACACAGGCGTGACAGAGGGAAGGTTGCCTACAAGGACACACTTGACGTTTCCTTGAGTTTTCGAGGGGAAGGGCTGAGTCACCATGGAAACAGCATCACTTTCCCTCCCCCAGGGCGAAGACAATGAGGTGTGACTCTAAAACAAGGGCACTGATGCTTTGCAGTCCTGATCTGCTCACACATTCAGGGGAGGATTGCCCTTTCTGCCCTCCGCTTTACTTTCGAAGGCCTTTGAGGTTCCAAACTACTGTTTCCGTCCCCACCCCCACCCCCAGTGTTCTCCTAAATCATACTCCTTGATCTTTAATTTACAACTTACTTTATCTCTTACCTACTTAGAGACCCATATGTAATATTTCATATGTAATAAATAGAAGACCCAGCTTAAAGGGCTTAAATTAAAAAAAAAAATAGAAAAGAGTATTATCTTAAATAAGATGTGGAGGGAAGTGGGTGCTGGATTAGTTTAATTCAAGGGTTTAAAGTCAGTGGCTTCCCTCCATCTTTTTCTCCTGTTGTCTTTAGAGGCTTTAGCTTTATCTTAGAGTCCTATGATTACAGTCCCAAGAAGGCTACCACTGCCCCAGGCTTTGCAGGCTGAAATCTATGCACCCAAAGACAGAAAGAAGAGTTTTTTTCCTTGTAGGGTTTTTCCCTTTTTTTTTTTTTTTTTTTTTTTAAATCAGGGCACAAAGTCTTCCCACAAGTCACCTGGTAGACATCCGTCCCTCTATTCCCTGTTGGTCAAACTGCATCTTGCCCTCAGCTCCAACACGCTCTGCCACAAGAATGGCATTCCTATCACTGGCTCGGACTAATGAAGACTCATCCCCTGGAGCTGCGGAGAGGCTCTCCCAGCAACCCACGTCTGTCCAGAAAGAATACTCCAAAACTGAATCAGGGTTTTGTGGCCAGGAAGGCGGGGGGGATGGGAAATGCTGTTGGATAGGTGACCGGAAGTGTTCTTTGCAGAATTACCTAATATTATCCAAGACAGTTGTGAAGATTAAGTGAGATATGTGAAAAATATTGTTAATGGTTCCTGGCTGATAGTAAATTTCAAATAAATGTTCAGTGTCGCCTTCTCTGCCCCTATTTTTATCCCCACCCTCTACTTTCTCTTCCTCAGATTGGCTGCCAGCCTTCATCTGCATTCTCTCTGTTTGGAATGCCCCTTTCTGTTGTAATGCCACTGTCACACTCTGCTCTGACTGCTATCATAGAATACCAGGGACTGGGAAGCTTATAAACAACAGAAACTTACTTCTCACAGATTTGGAGGCCGGGAAGTCCAAGATTAAGGAGCCAGGAAATTCGGCGTCTGATGAGAGCCCATTTCCTGGTTCACAGACAGCTGTATTCTTGCTTCGTCCTCACATGGCGAAAGGGAGGAGGGAGTTCTCTGGGGCTTCTTTGACCAGGGCACTAATCCCATTCCTGAGGGCTCCACACTTATGACTTAATCACCTCACAAACTCCCTACCTCGAAATGCTGTCACTTTGGAGATTAGATTTCAATACGTGAATTTTTTGGGAGACGCAAATATTCAGTCTCAAACAGCTACCAATACCCCATGGCCCATCTTATGTCAAATACACAATGAATTCTTCCCCGAGTTCTCAATCCTCCATGGTACATTTGTTCTTTATTTATAGATTATACCTTGCCTTGCATTCGTGTACTTTCTGAGATCTCTCTATAGTGTGAACTTCTTGAGGCTTAGACTAGGTCTCATAGATCCCTAAATCCTCTAAATAATTCCCCAGCAGGCCTGACACACGACAGACACTCAGGAAATACCTGGGCAATTAAACGCATTTTGTTCAAAGCTGCTTCCCTGACCCCACAGTTCTAGAACTCCAATATTGGCCAGAGTTTGTGGCACATTCTTTTCCCCCTTTTTTATAGTGATAAAATATACACTACAGAAATGGACCATCTTACCCATTTTTCGGTGTATGGTCCAGGAGCATGAAGAACCTCTACGTTACTGTGCAGCCACTACCACCAACCACCTCCAGAACTTTTTTTCCTACCTAAATTGACACTTTGTACCCGCTAAACAGTAGTTCCCATTCCTCCCAAACCGCCTTCTGTTTTCTGGCCACCAACGTTCTGTTTCCTGCCTCTATGAATTGACCTTAGATGCGTCATTTTATTCATCTGGAATCACGCAGTATCTGTTCTTCCGTGTCTGGTTTGTTTCACTTAGCATAACGTCTTCAAGGGTTGTCCAAGTTGTAGCAGGTGTCAGGACTGCATTTTTTTTTTTTTGAGGCTAATATTCCATTGTATGTCTATACCACATTTTGTTTATCCTTTCTTCTGTTGAGGGACATTTGGGGTGTCTCCACCTTTTGGCTGTTGTGAATAATGTTGCTGTGAACATTGGTGTTCAAATAGCCATTCAAATCCCTGTTTCAGTTCTTTTGGGTATAGACCCAGAAGTAGAATTGCTGGATCATATGATAATTTTATGTTCTATTTTTTTTTAAAGATTTTATTTATTTATTTGACAGAGAGAGACAGCCAGTGAAAGAGGGAACACAAGTAGGGGGAGTGGGAGAGGAAGAAGCAGGCTCCCAGCAGAGGAGGCTGATGTGGGGCTCGATCCCACAACACTGGGATCACGCCCTAGCCGAAGGCAGATGCTTAACGACTGCGCCACCCAGGCGCCCCCTTATGTTCTATTTTTTGAGGAACCACCAACCTGTTTTCCATAGCATCTGTACAAATCTCAGACCTTGGAAGATGGATGTGATTTTCAACATCAGTTAGACATCAGGTCAGTCCTTGTCTATTAAATCACAAACTTACGATGACAGGTTTCAGTCAAAAAGCTGTGAGGCAGATCAGCATTGTGATTCAGAGTTCATTGCTTTCAGTCACCGAGACCGAGATTCTGAATGCTGTTGTCATTACCTACTCACTGTGTGCCCTTTAGCAAGTTATTTTACGTCACTGAGTCTCAGTTTCGTCATCTGTAAAATGGGAATAATAATAGGAGCTCCCTCCTTGGTGTTTTTTTTTTTTTTAAATATTTTATTTATTTATTTGAGAGAGAGAGAGAAACAGGGAACACAAGCAGGGGAAGTGGGAGAGGGAGAAGCAGCTTCCCACCGAGCAAGGAGCCCAATGCAGGGATTGATCCCAGGACCCTGGAATCATGACCTGAGCCAAAGGCAGACGCTTAATGGCTGAGCCACCCACGCAGCCCTTGGTTGTTGTTTTAATTTATAGCGCTGATAAAGCTCTCACTGCAGGGCCTGACCGTAAACTTCTAATAAACGTGGTGATTAAATCATGTGATAACAATAATGAGTAACGGGATGTGCTCATTTTGAAAGCCCTTCTCAGAAGGAAGTTTCAAACTGGTTTGATCAACAGTAATATTGAACAAGCGTTTAGCCTCCTAAGGTATCTACCTTGCACGGAATTCATTTGAATGTCACAGTTTCGTCACATGTTGCCTTAGAGAAGATTCTTTTGGTATCCAGAAATAGAAACCCATTCGAACTGGCATAAACAAAATGGGGAATTTATCTGAGGGATAGAGAAGGGTCTTAGTGACTCTAAGTGCAAGGATATAGTCAGGCCGTGTCTGTGTCTGGTGTCCCGTGGTTTCTCATTGCTGCTTCTTTCTGGGCGTCTTCTCTGCTCTTATTTTCTTCTGAAGACTGATTTCCTTTGCTGGTATATATGATCACAACGTGGCACAGCTTCTAGGTTCTGGGCTTATCCGCTCTAGCCTCAAAAACGAAATCGATGAATCTTATTTCCAATCACAAATCCCCAGGAAAATCTCATTGGCCCTGTGACTCAGGTGCTCATCCTGGATGGAGCTGGAATTGGGAGGCTGTGGGAAGGTCACGTGGACCAGACATGGCTGCTCAGATTTATAGTGGTCCTTGGAGAAAGGGGGTCCATGTGGCTCTGCAGAGCCACCAAATGCCCCCAAGTAAGAAATTTAACACTTAGTTTGGCTTCTTTTAGTCGCATTTAAAACCTATGATCTCTTCTTGGGTGTCCAAGGTGGGGAGGGTCTCCCATTCTCTAATCAGAAGTCCTGCCAAGAAATTGGGTTAAGGAAAACCCCAGACCAAGTATCTCCATTCATGTTTCTTCTCAGTCAAAATATTTCATATGTTCCATATGTCATTCTCTTTTGAGAAGGGACCAGACTCTACGCTGGACAGGAGGACTGGTCCTTGGCAATGTTACAGACTAATGATGGATGACTTGTCATTACAACAACTCTGTAAATGTGTTTTGCCAACACAAAAGGGGAAAAAAACCCACAAAAGGAGAAGAAGAAGGAATGGTCTTTAACATTTTGGCCACTGAAGTCTTGTCATCCATCAGGACCTGGAACTCTGCCACCCACCCACTTGGCCATTGCTGGACCAGAAATGATGAACACAAGTCACTGTGGTTTTTTTGGTTTTTCAAAAATAGAAGGAAAGAGATTTGGCTAGAGTGTGGCATGCCTGGGTTTCCAGATACAGCTGCTTATACAGGGAAATGAAGGGCCCAGGGCATGCTATTGTAGACATCATTACAGGGGTCCCCCAGATCTCAAGGTTATCCGTCTCTATAGAGCAGGGAAAAAATTTTGCTCAGCTTTATCACTTTTTCTGATTAAAAGTGTAGTAGATTTCCACTCTTAAAAAAGAACTATATAAATGAATGACTTAGAAAATAAGAATTCCTCATAATCTTACTCCACAGCTACAACCACTGGGATTCTCTTGGTTTATATTCTTCCAAAATTTTTTCTACACGTTATACATGTTATTATAAGTAAAGACATACTCTTTCTACCTATAATTATTTTTACCTAAATGGATTAATACAATAATGTAGCTCTGCAATTCTTTTTACATAACAATGTAACTTAGACATCTTTCCCCGTCAGTACTTAGAACTCTCTCTCGTTCTTTATAGGCTACAAGAGTTTCCATTGTATGGCTGTGCTTTATTTATTCAGTCCCTATTTCAGCTATTCAGGGAGTAAGGAAATATTTAATACTCATATCTTTCCTCATTCTCTCTCTCTTTCTCTCTCTTGCCTCCCACACCTATAATATATTATTGGGCAAAGGTGACTTTGGGATCAAAAGTCGTTAAGTGGCTTCTGTCTGCTCCGGTGGCTGCATAATTGCTTTAAAATTAGCATCTCTCCTGGTTATTCATTGTGATGCTCAGTTATTTGGTTATTTATTCTCAGCTTAGGGAAATCACCCTTCATCTGTAAATTAAATGGTATTAGAAAACTCACAGTCCTACAGAAATCTCAGAGGGGTCTCAGAGCTCTAGGTCTGGGGAGAATCTGGCAACAGGGTCAGAGAGCTCTTCTGTGGTTTCTGTACTGCCTTTCGATTATTCCCCCTTGTTCGGTTTCCATGGGAATTGGTGATGGGCATGGTGTGTGTATGTGTGTGTGTGTGCGCACACCCATGCACGTGTACATGTGTGCATGCGGTATGACTGAGTGTGTGGCTGGGCGAAAAGACCTGCATAAGAGTGAACTACCCAGAGCAAATGCTGATCTGTGAAAAGCCCCAGGAGGCATCTGGGTGGAATTTTGGGGCTCCTGGGCAGTAAATGAAGTGACCCTAGTAAATTGGGAGAACGCTAGGGAAAAAGATTGGATGCTATTTCTGTGTCTTTCATGAATTTGGAAATTTGATTCCTATGCTATTGTGATGATGCCTTGGGCATCTCTGATTAATTAAATGCTTCTGGGCCCCTTCGTGATGAATGCTGTGACTTCTGAGTAACACACCATGAAATAAACCAGGAGATCCCAGAAAAATCTCTGATGGTCTTTATTATTTAAACCTTGCTTGGGTCACAAATGTTGGGAAAGAGGTTTGATTTAAGATGGATGCTGGTTGCCGGGGGTGTGAGTTTGGGAGGTGTGACTGGAGAGGGGCGGATAAGGATTTAGGATGAATTCAAGGCATCTTGCTATTGCTTTCAAAATACTGTTGTCTGTAGTTATAGAAATGTTAGTCTGTGTTACTTAAGAAGGGCAGCTTCAGAGAAGCTTTTATTCTTCAAGTGCTAATTTAAGCACAGCGTGGTTTCCCGAGTATAAATACAGATTTAGTGTGTACTCTACCCTACTCAATATACAGTCGTGTAGCGGCAAAAGCCACCTTGTCCTCAGGCTCACAGTGCTGGGCGTAGGCAAGAACGGTCAGCCGTGTAGGTTTGGTTTTCTTTGGGGACGGGGATTATTTTCTGGGACTAAGGAGACCATTGTACTCTTTGTGATAATAACTATAATTCCTTACAGTAAATTGTCCTTTTAGTATATAAAGCCTCCATAATCTATGATTTTATAGGTCCTCTCTAGAAATTCCTGGAGGGTAAGGATGAATTATTATCCCTTTGTTTTGCAAATGAAGAAAACAGGGCCAGAAACAGTAAGCAGGAGCCAGATCTCATGGTGATTAGAAACACGGACTCTTGGGCCGGACAGAACTGGGTTCAAATCAAACCTTCACCCTTTATGCCGATGGGACCTTGGGCAAGTTATTGAATTCTTCTGCCCTTCAATTCCTTTTTCTATAACATGAGGATGCTAATTTCTACTGTATAGAAGTTATTATGAAAGGAAGTAAAATAAGGCATATTACGCATTCAGTATAGTACTTGGCACAGACAGAGTCCTCGGCAAACGTAGAAACTCTTAATAATGTTACACAAAGATGGTAAGTCACAAAACAGGACGAGAGTTTGAGTGTGACTCTGAGCTGAGTGTGTTTTTTACTACACCATACAGGACGTTCCAAGGCTTTTATGGGGAAGTGAATTCTTTCCCATTGAAACAGTCTAGAATTACCCTGTTGGAGACGCTACACAGTTAATGGACTGATTCTGTGGGGGCTATTTTAGGAGAGAAAGAATGGAACACAAGCAAACACGTTCTGAGTATCTGTGGCAGGCAGGTTCAGAGTGCTGTGTCATTTTATCAGCATACTCTTGCTCATTACAAAGACGAGAAACAGGAGGCTCAGAAAGTAGACAACTTGCCCAAAGTCACGCAGCTGGTGCGAGGCAGAGCACACCAAGACTCAGATCTGTTCAACACCAAAGCCATCATCCTCCCACTGCTCCAACCAACTGCCACAAAAAGGACACCTTTACTTTTGAGGGGACGTGGATTTGGTGCTGAGAAGGTGTGGGCTGTATTTGGTTTGCCTGCCTGCTCAAAAGGCTCCTTCCTCAGTCTGATTCCCTGGACTATTTCGGGGCTGCCATGTCATTTCTGTCCCCCCTTGGAGAGCCCTGAAGAATGTGCAAAGAAAAAAAGAAACCCAAGAAATCTATTATTGGCACTCGCCCTCGATTTGCTATTATGACGTCCATCCTGCAGAGAAGTGTTTATACCCTTATAAGGTTCCGAGCATCAATTTAACTATGTTATCTCTCAGCAGATGATACAAAATGCAATCTCAGTAGCATACGGCAGAGAGAGGTGGGAGAGTTTCTTGGCTGGGGAATGAGAGAGAAATGAAAAAGGGCCTACTATGCTGAGTCACTAAGGCAAAGCAACTTACTATGGACCACATTCAGTCCTGTGCCAAGACACAGCAGCGAGTCAGATACTGGTTGGTGCGGCTGAGATGTTCCTCTTTGGGAACGCGTCTTCTGAGAAGCTGCAGCCAGAAAAAAGAAGGAAAAATGCCAACATCCTGAACATTTTAAGTTCATCAGTTATATTTTTACACAGTTAAATCAAGCACAAAAACAGAAAAAAGAAAGTCATGTTTCCACCAGCTTTCCTTGAGCCTCCCCCAACACAGCCGGATGCCTTAGCTCTCCTCCCTTTGCCATCATAATAATCCAGCTAGCATTGCTGAGTGTTGTTCACAGGCCAGGCGCTGGGCTCTGAGCGTCAAATGCCTTATCTCGATTAATCCTTGCAAAAATCCCATGGGGTGGGTTACATTCATCAGTCTCATTTCTGAAATGAGGAAACGATGCTTAGAGACATTGAGTAATTTGATGAAGTTTCAGAACTAGAGAGTTACAGAGAGTTACAGAGCCCGAATCAGAATCTGGCTCTTTCTGATACCAGAGGTAGGATCCTTGACTACTACCCACTATGACCTCACCACTCCCCAAAAGTAAAAGGGATAAGAAATCTATGAGGCCGGGTGTCCCACACCTAGCTTATTAGCAGAATAACTTGGTGAGCTTCAAGCAAAACAAAATAAAACGAAGAAAATGAAACAAAACGAAAAGCCCCTACTCTGGATTATGGACGATCTTTATTTAGAAGATTTGTATTGGATCTCAGAAATTCATATTTGAGTTTCCCTCAGGTGATGATTCTAATGAGGACACAGTTGAAAACACAGATTTCATCTATTTCATTCCTTTACAAAGCAGCAGCTTAGAATAGAAGGGACTTGCCCATGGAAGTACATCGAGGTGGGGGTAGACTAGAACCTGATACCTGGTCCTCTCTCCATATTACCATGTCTATCAATTGATTAATGAACTGGCAATATATGTGGTCAAGTCATTAAATTCTATGAGCTAGACTGGATATATTTTTGAGGGAGGAGGGCACAGTGGGATTTGGGATATTAGGGAGAATGATTTCCACCAGGGAAGGTTCTTTAAACATAATAGAATTGCATTCATCGGTGTTCAATAAACATGCCAGGCCAAAGTCAATAAGCAGACTTTGGAGAATTGAGGAATCACAAGTCAAATCTGAGGTATTTTCAGAAAGAGAAAGAATTGATGAGAGCATGGGCATGGGAATGGGAATGCTCTCTTGATCTGAAAATATCTCAATCTGAGAAGCCCACCAGTTACAGATGAGGAAGTGCTAGGAGATGGACTCCATAGGACAATGGAAGTCAGATTGAGAAGAACATAATGGAGTTAGGCCACCTTCAGTGAGCATTTGAGATTTTGTTTACTGTGCAGAATCTGAAGCACCTTTCCATATTGGGGGGGGGGGTTGCCTCACCCAAGTCTATGGAGATGAAGAGGCTAGATAGATACTTGCTTTTCTCACCTCTGGAAGCTGGTGTATAGACATGGTAGGCAACCGGATACTCCAGCCATATTATACACCTAATCAATGGACTTATTTAAAATTCACTTGAGGGACTGAAGTAGGGTGTCCAGGGCCCCGTGGTGGCAGAGGTGGTGGAGCAGAGGCTGTGTCTAATGTCAAAGCAGACCATCTCTGAGATGTGCCCTTGGCTGTGAATTTGGCCACTCAGCCTCCCTATCTCCTGCCCCTTGCCAGACCCAGTCTCCTCCGGCTTCCTGCTGAGGTGGGAGCCACTCCACGCCCGACCAACAAATCTCTTTGCTGCTTCAGTTAGCTCCAGTAGGTTTATATCCTTTGCAGTCAAGAATTTTGACCCACATGCCTCCACACACTGAAGCCTACTGCCTCCCTTTTAGAATTTCTCAACAATATTCTACTTGACCTGTTCCAGCCTTTTTTCTAGCAACAATCCACCAAACAGGCTGCTTCTAAAGGCTTCATCTTATTAAATCTACATTTGTGAGGTAAGAGCACCTGGGTTCAAATCCTCATTCTGATACTTAGATCTGTGATTTTGGGAGAATATTTTTTACCTCTCTGAATCTTTGCTTGTCTTTGAAAGGGAGGCAGTGACCACCTATCTCCTAGGGTTGTTGGGAGGATGAAATATATGGCAAAACAGTCTAGATGTTATAAAATGTATCTTAAAGTTATTGTCATCACTGTGACTTTGTCCCTCAGATAATCCCACACATTTTAATTCACTTTAAAAACTATATTTCAAAGGAATAAAAATTATAGCCTAATACCGCCCACCAATTCTAAATGACATCCAGGCCAAAATATAAAAATTGGATAATTTCGAACAAAATTGGTTTTCAATGGTGTTATGATTCCAGTCTGTCAATGGTTTGTTTTTGAGGGCCCTGATGGAGTATTTTGTCTGCCTTAAGACTGTGTTATAGGAACACTGGGCTGAAGGCATCTCTCCCGAGGAAGATGAGCAAGTATCGTTTCCAATGGCTAGGGCATTTTCCCTAATACGTGACTGGTGTGGAGAGAAAAACTACCCCCTAATTGAAGACTCATGAGGCTTGACCTACTAGAAGCAATAAAGCCATCACTTGGGACACTTGCTGATGGCGAGGGCTACAAAAGCTCCCCCTTGCTGAAATGCCAAGGGCTTGATGGGCACAGCAGGAGTGTTGGGTCCTGCCCTTGGTGCTGGATGAGAAGAAATGCTTTTTGGGCCATGGAGCCCTTTTCTGGACAAACAATTTGGCAATAGGTCTGACTGGTCCTACGGTGCCCATTTTCATTGAGAACCTGAGGGACTAATATTAAACTCTCCTGAGAAAGATAGGTAAAGATGGCCTTTTTTCTTCTCTTCTCCATGTCCAGAAAACTGAATTTTCTGAGGCTGTTTATGGAAAACTCTTTTCAGCTATATCCCCTCCGCACTTCCTTTCCCATGCAGTTGGTGTTGCGGGCCCTTCTGAGCACCTTCTGAGCCTGAAACACACATTTTGCCTGTAAACATACCTGTCCTTGCTTCCTTCTCCTTTCTCCAGTTTCCCAACCTCTTCCTGCCATGATGTCTCAGAGGAAAAGATGCCTTTCTTATGTAGGGTTGACCTCTACACATGGCCTTAACTCCGTCCTCTTCCGCATGTTCTGTCTTCATCCTCTTTCTTGCTTCCTTTCCTAACGTCTTAATATAGTCCTTTACCTTGGCTCTATGTCCCCTGAATAAATGCACTGCAAGTCTCCTTTCTTAAAGACCCCTCACTTGACCTTGTGCTCAACTGTAGTGATTATCCATCTATCTTTCCCTTATAGTTAAACAACTAGGAAGAGTTATCTTCCATTCTTTGTTGTACTCCTTCACTTTATTCAGCTTCTTGTAGCCTTTCCCCCCAGCTCCTGCTCCCAGTACCTCATTGAAATTGCTCTTGCTCAATTTATATATTGTCAAGTCACTGGGATCCTCTCAGTTTCTATCGACCTAAATACTGAAGCATTTGGCTATGATAACCTCTCTCTCTTCCTTGAAACTTTCTTTTTTTTTCCATTTCCTTGACACTTCCTCTCATTTTCCTTCAGTGTCTATGGTATTTCTTTCTCGATGCCCTTCACTGTCTTCTTTCCTCCTCCTAACTGACTGAGCCACCCAGGTGCTCTCCTAAACCCCTTAAATATTGGCGTTATCCAAATGTGATAGGTGATAGCTGCTCAGGAGTCACAGCCCCTAAATTTTATTTAGCTCTTAGGCAGAGATCTATTGAGTTTAGGGAAAGTAGGCTCTTACCTCACATCTGGGGTATACATCATAGAATATTAATCTCATTTTCCATCATGAGTGATTTGCTTTTAAGCCAGGTATAGCCAATGAGACATAAGGACAGGTCTTCTGGAGGACTTCTGAGAAGAATTACATTTCCGTACAGAGGACAGAATCTCAAAAAATAAAAACCTTTTGTCCCTACTTCATGTTCTTGCCTTGAACGTGGTTGAGTGAGATCACTGGGTTTAGGCTTTGGCGACCATCTTAAGACCATGTGGCAACAAATATGAAAACGAAAAGTCAATGTGCAGAAATTGGCAGAATAGAAATCAGAAAAAGCCTGGACTCACTGAGCTCTGGACTAACCTCAGACCCACTTACCGCTGTGATTCTTATTGTGCAAGATTATTAAGTGGCTCTATTAGTAAGTTAAGCTACTGTTAGTTGGATTTTTGTCTATTTGCAGCTGAATACTGCAATCCTAGCATTTTAGGGCTTCAGTTCACTTTGACTCTCTTCTTTTCTCCCTGGATATTCTCTAGTAGAACAATCTTATAACATCCATGGCTTTGAATACGTCCTGTACCCTGGTATCTCCCTGTTTTAGGAGATTTGGGCTGCTATAACAAAAATATCATAGTCTGGGTGGCTTAAACAATGGGCATTTATTTCTCAAAGCTCTAGAGACTGGGAAGTCCAAGATCAAAGCACCCACAGATTCAGTGTCTGCTGAAGGCCTGCTTTCTGGTTCATAGATGTCCATCTTCTCACTGCGTCTTTATAGAAAAGAGAGACAGGAACCCAGTTTGCTCATGACTCTTACAAGGCACTAATCCCATTCATGAAGCCTCGATTCTCAGGACCTCATCTAATCCTAATTATCTCCTACCTCCTCACACCATCACAGGGTGGGGTAGAGTTTCAACATATTGAATTCTGGAGGGATACACAAATCTATAACAATCCCATATGTAGTGTCCAACCAGCTTCTGCATGAAATAATATATTGAGTATTTACTATGTATCAGGCACTGTTCTAGGTGCTTTATATGTTGTTAATCTTTTTTTTTTTTTTAAAGATTTTACTTATTTATGTGACAGAGTGAGAGGCAGTGAGAGAGGGAACACAAGCAGGGGGAGTGGGAGAGGGAGAAGCAGGCTTCCCACTGAGCAGGGAGCCTGATGCGGGCTCGATCCCAGAACGCTGGGATCATGACCTGAGCTCAAGGCAGACGCTTAATGGCTGAGCTACCCAGGCGCCCCTGTTTTTGTTAATCTTCACAAAAATCCTATGTGGAATGTCTTACTATCACCATTTTATAGGTGAGGAAACTGAGCCAGAGATGGTTAACTAACTTGCCCAAAGTTATTGTGGGTCAAAGCCATGACTTCGACCCCATGAGTCTGATTCCAGAATCTGAGTTCTTAACCACTATATTCTGCTTCCCACTGTTGGGGAACTCAAATGTTAAAAAGTGTTTCTTTTTATATTGGTTTAATCAGCCCCTTGTTTATTCCACCTTGGTGGGCCATAGTCTGCCTCCTGCCAGCCCCTCAGATAGTATAAGAATCTCTCTTGTCCTCTCTTTTCCTCTCCAGGCTAAAGAGTCCCAATTACTAGAACAGTTTCTCATATTATTTTAAAAATTTATTTATTTATTTTAGAGGGAGAGAGAGAGGGGGGAGGGGCAGAGGGAGAGGAAGAGAATCCTCAAGCAGACTCCTCACTGAGCACTGAGTGTGGAGCTAGACTGTGAGGACCCTGAGATCATGACCTGAGCCAAAATCAAGAGTTGGATGCTTAACTGACTGAACCACCCAGGTTCCCTGCACAGTTTCTCATGTTAAAGTTTCCAGATCTCTCACCACCCTGACCATCGCCCTTTAATCTAGACACATTTTAGATTGATGTGTCCCTCTTAAAAAGGGACGCTCCTCACTGGATCTCATACTACCTACATGTAGTCAGATCAATGCAAGGGCTAAGGGGGTGATCATATTCCAGAAATCCCAAATAATTACATTTACTAATGACTGACCCCCTACTATGTGCCAGACACCATGCTAGGTAATTTGCATGCACCAAAGCTTCTCAAATTTTCTGCTGAAGTACCCTGAAGACAGAGAAAGTGAATGTGTATCCCTAAGGAACTGGGAGCATGGACCATGCAGTGGCTGTTTGTATCTTGAAAGCTCTTTACCACTTTGAGCTTTAAGATGGCAGCAGATTTTTCTTCCTACTCAATAATAGATCCCTGTTTGGCTTAACATAAAAAAATAGGTTGTAAGTGAGTTGCCATTGAGTAAAATAGAAACATTGGGAACATGCCTTGTATTTATGCCATGGCCTCCCGTACTCCCAAGTGCACTGCCAAATACTCCCAGGAATTTGCCAGCTTAATCTGAGAAGTGTAACCATACGTTATCTCTATTACTTACGACAACCAGTCAAGGGAAGCGTATTTGGGGACAGATCAAGACGAGTGGCTCACATGTAACTTGCCCGAGTTCTCAAAGATAGTAAACTGAATCTGGCTTTGGATTTAGATCTGCCTAAGCCGTTCCTGCTCCACTCTAGAGCAGATGAGGATTCCACTCCTGAACATTTCTGAGCCAGACTAATTCACGAATACAGACATTCTTCTATCAGGCCAGCCCAAGCTGACGTGTGGCCCTGCTGGTCAGTGTACACCTTGCCTCCTGTTTCCTAGTACCTGATGCAAGGACGCTGGGTAGGGAGAAATTCAGTGTTTGGACCCAAATGCTGGACCTGATGTTTATCTCTGCTACCTTACCTTCTTGCCATTTGTCTAGGCAGTTTTGAGGTTTAAGTTGGTGATAAAACCTGCTTCCTTCTCCTCACAGTAAGAACTGTGATTCCACTTTCTCTAGGGGGTTTTCTAGGGGCCCTCTTGGACTACAGAACTATTAGATGTTACTCCTATTGAGGCACCATGAAAAATGACAAATGAGTTTGCGTACACGCGCCTGTATATGTGCATGTGTATGTTTCAAAATTCAAAACTACCCATTTTGAGCAGAGCAGGCTTTGAAACTCACTGCTCATCCTTCTCAACAATGTCAATGAACAAGTGCTCCTCTGAGAACAATGGGTCACAGGAGAGAAAGTGCAATGTGAGAAGCCAGAGGGTGGACGGAGTGTAAAACCAGGTCCACAAGTCCTGTCTAATATGAGGAGAGAGGAGTTTTGATGACAGAGATCTGAGGAGGCTGTCCTCTGTGCTCTCCATGGCCCTCTGCAACCCTTCTCCTGTCCGGCATCTTCCCTGAGGCCTGCCCTGCCTGCTGTCTTCACCCTCCCTCCACTGCTCCTTTCCTTACCACCAGCATGGTGCCTGGGTCCCTGCCTCTGCTTTGTGATTACTGCTCCCACCCCACCATCAGAATCCAGAGGGTGTAGACACGGCAGCTGGACATGTTTATCTTAGATGTGTCTTCCCCGAGTTCACACTTAACTTTAAACAACTGGGAAGGTGAGGCCCAGAGTTAAAAGGGGATAGGACAGAGCAAGGAGGAAGAAATGACAGGACTGAAATCAGACTACAGGCTCCCATCAGTGACCAAGCCAGCAAAACCAGCAGAACTGGTCTGTGTTCTCAAGGCCAAACCAGACTCCTCTCTGCGTTTATCCAGAAGCATTCCTTTCTTTTCTGAGAGCAGGGGAAATGGATTTGAAGCAAGAATGGAGTCTGTTGTAGGATGGAGAAAGGGTGGGAGAAATAAATGTTTCTCTCCTCAGAGAGAACATACAGAAAAAAAGAAAATTGGTGCTTCAACTTCTGGAGTAATCAGTTCTCGTATCCCTGGCACAGCCACAGCCGCCACCCTCGATGACCAAGAAAACACTGGAACTCATTGGGCCCCACTGCTGGTAATCAGTGGTCAGCTTTTGTAGATCAGACAATAGACCAGGTCCAGGGCCATCCTATAGGCCTGGCCTTCCCACAGCTCCCAGTGCCAGCAGGACTGAGCCTCGGTGGGCCCCTCACCTCTTTGTACCCTTGGCAACACATCAGCTTCGCTGGGTCACTGGCCTGGACCTCCACCACTGCATTTTCCACTCTACCATTGTGGTTGCTGCTAGATGTCTGAGGGTCCTGAAGGGTACACCACCAGTGAAGGTCTCCTGGTAAGGACACAGGATGGAGTAGTGGTTTGGCACGAGACTCCTGAAGTCAAACTTCCTGGTTTCAAATTCTATTTCACTCTTACAGCTGCAGAACGCTGCGCAAGTTCTCTACCCTTTCTGATCTTCTGCTCTCCCATTTATAAAATGGAGATGGTAACTAAGCCAGCTGGGGTTCTGGTTGGGACCAAATAAAACAATGCACATGAGTCAGCTGGTACATAGCAAGTCCTCAGGAAATGTTTGCCATCCGGGACATGTTACTAATGAATCATTTGCTCTTCCCGGGGTAGTGTAAAATGTGGAGATGGGAAATATATTTATTTATATATGATTTAATGAAATTTAGCTTATGGCGGAACAGGAAAACACTGGAAACACCGGAAAATGTTGGGTCGTTGTTCTGCTGTCTCACCTTGGAAAAAATCTTTCTCTTCTCAGGTCTCGGTTTACCCATCTGTAAAATGAGGACTCACCCAACGTCAGCCCTTCTGTGACTTACATTTTACGGCCTCAGTTTTCAGTTTCCCAGCCACTGGGAATGAGGTTGACGGGTTAGGTAGCTATGCTTGCTGCTCAGTGCTAAGAGCTCTGAACCCTTAGTTTCTCTCCTGAGCAAACATGGATGGTGGGGGGGCTAGGGAGAGCCTATGTTTGAGGCAAGGGAGGCAGAAGAACACTCAATTCAAGAACAGACATTTTGGGTCAAAAAAATATGTGTGTGTGTGTGTGTGTGTGTGTGTGTGCATGTATGTTAAATTACAAGTCCAACAGAGAGACAGGAGGCGGAAATGGCTTTATGCTCATGATCAGAACGGTAAGTGTCACAGAGTTATGACTAATTCACAGGTACTGTAAGCGCCCGAGGTGAGCTCCAGGAAATGGATGGGCATCCGTGCTATTTTTACCGTCCCCTTTCTCCCCTTGCTGGCCGGAGTGTCAGGTGAGCCCTGCTCATGAGCGGGTGGGGAGTCTCCTTGAGGTACTGAATGTGCTGATGTCACTTACTGGCCTGTTCACGCCATGAAAAGAGAGGTGGAGGAGACAAGACAAGAGGGGGACTGATGGGTTGGAAAATGCACTCAGAAAAACGTCATGCTTTATCATGAAATCCAGGCTCTAAAAACCTAGGCTCTCAATTGTCATCTCAGTTTTGTTGGGTGTCCTTTCTGTCAGGGGATCTGGCTAGTTTGTTCCCTTTCTCTGCCATCTGAGGTATCCCAGGTGTCTTTGCATTCAGTAAGAGGGCCATCAAATGCCCATCTGGCCACCAAGAAGGGGAGGAACTCAAGACACATTGGGGTCCAGTATGATACCGTACACTAGGCCCATTGATTTACTCATTTTCTCTCAGTAATCGTCACCACCTCCTATGAGATGGGGATTGTAGTCCCCATTTCACAGTTAAGGAAACTCAGGTTCGGAGAGATTAAGGAGATTGCCGAAGTTGAGGCTGCTAAGAAGTGGCAAACCTGGTATTTGGACTAAGATTCATCTGATTCTAGAGTCTTTGCTCTTTTTAGAAAGCCACACTTCTAGGTCAGCATTGTACTCTCAGCCACGAATCAGGGGACAGATGTAACTTTCGGTCAGTTTCCTACATCTCTTCATTCATTACTTGTTTTCCAGCTCCCTTGTCACCTTTGGTCTGTATTGGAGGTCATTACAGAGAAGCCTATAGTCAGGGAGAATATGTTGAGCATGTATCACTTGACACACACCACACCAGCCCTAACAGGCTAAGCTTAAGTTTCAAAGGTAATTCAAAGGCAAAGGAAGAATATGAGTTAGTAAATATTCCATAAAACATGAAAGAAACATGCCCAAGGTGAAATATTCTATTTCACAATGCAAATTGTTAGAGCAGGAATATGTATAGATTTAGATATTAATATATATATATATATATATTGATACATATGTATCACAACTCCTGTTCCTAAGCCCAAGACAGACCTCCTTCTCTGGTAGCCTGAATACAACCTCAAAATTCTTCTCAAGTCTTCCTCAAGGAGAGGTCACCCATCAATCTGGAATCTCTTTGTCATCTCTATGTTACAGGGAAGCTATTTATTTTGGCTTGAAGAAGCAACAAAGTTTTCTTGGAATTGGTGATATTTGAGAATAAGATTGAGAAATGAACAGTATTTTAGCGGGTAAGGAATGCTCATCTTAAAGCAACAACATGAATAAAGTTATGGAGGCCAGAAGGAAAGAAGAAATTTAGGAATAATGAATAATCTGGCATGTGCGTGTGTGTACGTGTGTGTGTGTGTGTGCGTGCGTGTTGGTGAGATTGGAAATTCGTCCTTGGAAAGGAAGACTGGGAAGTTGGATTGGACTAGATTATAGACGGCCTTGAGAAATCCTATTAAGACCCAGGCATACGTGGTTTGCTGCACTTCTCATTATTGTGTGTCACAGCAAGCGTGTTTTTTACAAATTGAAGGTTCGCGGCAACCCTGCATAGAGCAAGTCTATCGTGGCAATTTTTCCAACGGCATCTACTCACTTCATGTTCTGTGTCACATTTTGGTAATTCTCTCATTATTTAAAACTTTTGCCTCATCATTATATTTGTTACGGTAATCTGATCGGTGATCTTTGTTGTTACTATTACAATTGTTTCAGGGTGCCACACACCGCAGCCATATAAGACAGCAAACTTAATGGATACATGTATGTGTTCAGACTGCTCCACCAGCTGGCTGTTCCCCCATCTTGCTCCCTCTCCTCGGGCCTCCCTGTTCCCTGAGATACAATACGACAGTAGGGAAATCCGGCCTATTAATAACCCTACGACGGTTTCAAAGCGTTCAAGCGAAAGAGTCAATCGATGCAGCAAACTTCATTGTTGTCTTATTTTAAGGAATCACCACCTTTAGCACCCAGCATCCTGATCAGTCCACAGCCATCAGCAGCCATCAACACTGCGGCAAGACCCTCCACCAGCAAAAAAGATTACGACTCGCAGAAAGCTCAAATGATGGTTGGCATTTTTTAGCAATAAAGTATTTTTTTATTTAAGGTGTGTGTATTGTGTTAGACACAGTGCTATTGCACACTTAACGGACTACAGTGCAGTGTAAACCTAACTTTTATATGCACTGGGAAACCAAAAAAATTCATTTGAGTCACTTTATTACGATATTCGCTTTATTGCTGTGGTCTGGAAGCAAGCCTGCAGTATCTGTGAAGTATGGTCGTATCTGTACTTTCTCTCATAAGCCACAGGCGTCATGTTTAGGTATGTTTTAGAATAACACTGCTGGTGGGGGCAGTCAAGAAGGTAGGTGAGAGGGATGGGGTGACTCCTTTAGACTGGAGAGCTGGGGAAAAGTCACTGCGGGTAGGATAGTTGAGCTGAAACCTGAATGACCCGAAGGAACCAGCCCTACAAAGCCCCAGGAGTGAAAGGCCCTAAGATGGGTATGTGCTTACACGGCTTCCGCCGCAGAAAAGAGCCCGTGTGGCTTCAGCCTTGCCAAGTGAAAGGAAGGCAGTGTAGATAAGGCTGGAGAAGCCAGAGGGATCTAGTTATTCTAAGCCACTTAAGAGTTTCAAGCAGGGAGGTGCCTTTATTGCTTTACATTTTAAAAAGGTCACTTTGGCTGCTAGTTTGGAGAGCAGTTAGGAGGCTATTTTAATAGTCCAGGCTGGAGCTGATGGTGGCTTAATCTAACATGGGAGCCAAGGAAATGACGAGAAGCATACAGATTCAGGTTATATGCTGGAAGTAGAAGTGATTGGAATGGTTCAAGATTAAATATGAGGAGTGGGGAAGAAAAAAGAAGAATCATTTATAAGATTTGGGGTTGAGAAGCTGGGTGGATGAAAAGAAAGGTAAAAAAAGAAAACATGGGATGGCATAATTACTAACTGTATATTCTGCTTTTTCCAGGAGGGGCGTTCCACTTAATACGGTGGGAGGAATACCATGGAACCATCCCGGCTTTACAGCTGGACTCTACGTCTACTCAGAGCTCAGTAGGTACTGCATCCAAGGGCACGGGAAATGCTCAGAAAGTAAGAATAGCCTTATCCCATTCTCAGTGCTAAGGGAGGGCACTTGGTTTCAGCATTTCTGAAAAGCTATTTGGCAAACTGTATCGAGAGCCATAAAAACGTTCACACTCCATTGGCTAAGAAATTCCAATTCTAGGAATAGATCCTAAGGCGATGCTCAGAGAAAAGCATAATGGTTATGAACATATGTTAACGTCAACATTACTTAAAATATGATAACAAATGGAAACATCCTAAATGCCTGATAATAGATGATTGCTTAAAAATGTGATACATGCATATAATGTTATTTTAGAAAACCATTACAAAGATAAAATTTCAGTGGAATAATTAATGACTCGAGAAAAAGACAACAGTGAAGCACAAAGTCCAACACAAGCATTTTACAAACAAGCCTATAGGCAGTAATAGGGAGAAAATGTGTCATCCAAGCAGCTGGTATTAAAAATTCTCTGGGTTAATCATTTGCAAACATTTGGAAGTTGTGCTTTGGTAAGTTGTTTGCATTGGTATAAGACCCCCAAGGGCATGTTCAAGTAATAAAGGATAATCTTGAAGTTTTCCTGCTTTCTACCGAGGTGCCTCCTACTGATTGTAGGTGTTTTTGCTTTGCTGAGCAGGAAATACGCAAATCCATGGGTAGAAGAGTCTGTTTTGCGTAAGTGAGATAGGGCAGTTAGGGAGTCAGGGTATTGTGTAGGGAAAGAGAGAGAAAGGACAGAGAAGGGACACCCAGAGGTCGAGGTGCGGCAGTGCTGGGACAAAGGGGCTCTGGCAAGATGTTGAAGTGGTAGGTTGTTTGCTGTAGGCTTTTCATTGTACAACCACTCTTCCACGTCTTGTAGGATGTCTTCAGTAAATTAACAGTTTTTCTCTAGAGTGGACATCTGTTGTTTATGTCTATCCAGAATCTCTTTCATCTTCTGTTAACAACACCCTGGTTTTCCTCTGGGGAGCCACCTATGTCTTCCTCCCGGTCTATGTAGTTTGGATGTTATTGACCCATCCACCCCCACTCCCCAGTCCAGGCCAATGAAAGCCTCACACATCCTTCCCTCCCAGGGTGTCGGGTTCAGGGATGGGCACATGACCCCATGGGATGGAACTGGGAATTTCTCCTCGGGATGTTGAAAGAATGAAATGTCTCTCTGTCTCCCTGGGGTTTTGAAGGGAAAGTGAGCTTATCAGAGAGGATTGTGAGGGTACCAACCTGAAACTTTTGTTGCCTCTCCTGCTACAACTAGGGAAGAGTCTGCCGACGTGTGGAGCTAACTAGAGGAAGCCAGAACTGAGACGACTAAAACTGGGTTGCTACATACCAGATGCTAGAGTTACTGCTGGACCTGTTTTTGGAGAGTGTGCACGTGTGTGTGTGTGTGTGTGTGTGTAGGGGGGAGGGGTCTTAAAAACATGTTATGACATCTTTCAAATTTTACAAAATGTGCAGAATTTGTAAAATGAAAACCTGGGACTCATCCAACCTCAGAAATAAAACACGGCCATCGTGGCTAAAGCATTCTTTCTACTTCTTCCTGATCACTGCCCTGTTTCTCCTTTCTAAACTTGGGATTTATTTCTCCTAATCTTTCCTTTTCATTTTTTTAGATATTAGATTTTAGATATTCTTAAGCTATGTTTGTATGTGTCCTTAAGCAATTAGATAAACACAAATGGTATTACATAGCACATGCATTCTTTCACAGCTTGCTTTGTTTTACTCCAGGCATTTGGGAAATGGTCTGTGCTTCAGTGTATAGTTTTAGTTCACTCATTTTCTTTGCTGCATTTCTCTATATGGCTACACCTCAGTTTATTTATCTGTTCTCCTTCAGATGGACATTTAGGTGGTTACGCTGAAATTCTATGATCTGATATATTTGTTTTTCTGCCTCAGCCAGTTTGAACTGAATTGTCTGTTACTTTAAAGGGTTCTGACACACACACACACACAAAGCTTTTGTATAAGCTATTGCAAGCTCAGAGGAAGAGGGAACGGCTGATGTCTGAGTTACAATTATGCATCTTGAAAAAAGAACCCAAATGAAATACACTGAAATGCTTCTGGTGACACTGTAGGCAATTTTTTCAAATTTGTTTTAAACTTTCCTGTTTTCCACAACAAATATGTATTATTATTATTATAATCAGGATTAAAAAACCTAATACAAATAAAGATTAGGAGATAGTTGTTGTGAAGTGACTTCTCCAGGGTAAAAATGACATAAATCCATTAGCAGAATACCAGAAAGAGGGGATTTATGACATATACACCAGAGCAAACAACATGAATGTAGCACTTAGATATTTCACCCAAGAACCCTTTCCACTATGCCACTCAATTCCCTGGGGCATGAAAGTTCTTATTAATCAGAAGGGTTTAGGCCTTGGAAATGGGGTCTTCTTTGCTCAAAGGATTCGTCTTAGTTTTGCCTGCTGGTGTGTTTCATTGGAAGCAGTACGGGAGGCGACCAGTTAGGAGTGGCAAACTGATGTTCCTTGCTTTTTCCTTCCTCCTTCAGAGTCTCAGAGCTCCCCTCTTAGAAATGGATAGCTTCTGAGCCCCCAGCTGGAACCCAGCCTCGTGAGTCACCCCACTTAATAGCACTAAAGCAAGGAAAAAATAACAACGAAATACTATCAGTCTCTATATAGGGTGCTTGCAAGATGGTGCTGGAGTGGAAGAGGTGATGAGAAATTGTTCCCCAAATTAGGGCTAACGCGGTTCAGATTTAGAATCTGCTAGCAAGAAAGGGCCTTAAAAGTGATCTAATCCAACCCCCTCACTTTACAGATTTGAGAAGTGACTCAAAGAGAATCAAGGTGATTTGCACAAGGTCATACACCTAATTCACGGTAAGGCTTGGATCTGACCATACGTGTTTAGATCTTTTTACTCCATTATCTTAGCTGAAGAACAGCAGCGAAGCTGTTGCTTTTGCTATCAGCTGTGCTGAAATCACCAGAATTCACATTAAACGATTCCAGTTTGCCTTCCCTTTTTTGTAGCAGGATAACCTTGTAGGTCTCTGTCACAAGAACAACAGGTGCCAATCTGGACCTGCAGCATCCTTGGAATGGGAGGAAGGGAGATGGTAAGAACGCCAATGGGATTTTTAGGACAGGAGTGGGTTAGAGACTGTGGATTGATATTTAGTAACTTTAATATCAAACTCCTTAAAGCAAGAATACAATTATGACTACAAAAATAAAATTAAAAAAGCAGAGTCTGGAAATTTCATGTTGTGGGAGTTTTTTCTCTCATAGGTGGCAAAAAAATTAGGCAGACATCAGGGAGTTAGTGAGAAACATTGCTAACTGACGACAGAACATTTACAAGCTAGGTCCTAGGGCTAATTCACATTTAGCTCATCTTCTAAATTGCTGCATCCTTGGGCAAGGAGCACTGACACTGAAAAGGATAACTCCGAGCCCTGGGGAATACTCAATTATCTGAGCTGCTGAGACGCAACGAGAGCAGCTATGTGTTGTTGTTAAGGTCGAAGGCAAAGCTCAAGCATTTCTGTTAAAAGTTTAAACATTTTTGGGGTGCCTGGTGGCTCAGCCGGTTAAGCATCCGATTCTCAATTTCTGCTCAGGTCATGATCTCAGGGTTATGGGATTGAGCCCTGTGTTGGGTTCCACGCTCAGCAGGGGATCTGCTTAAGATTCTCTCTCTCCCTCTTCTTCCGTCCCTCCCCCCCACTTACACATGCTCTCTCTCTCAAGTAAAATAAATCTTTAAAAGAAAAAGTTTAAACATTTTTTTTAAAACAAAAATGTGTTTGGAATTTCCCCTAAGGTTACCAGACTATAAAATTAACTCGATGCCCCATTCCTTTTTCTGATCCTTTTAGGTAATGTGTGTCCTCTTGTACAGAAAATGGTAAAGGTCCAAAATCATACAAATAGCTGAAAATAGGGGCAGCTTTAGATATTATGACCACTACATTTAGAAAAAAGGATCTGTATGGATAGAAATTATCTAATGAGAAAATGCACTCACCGTCCTACACCATTTCCTCAGAAGCATAAATGTTCATTTATCCATTTAGGCAAAATTTTAAACGAGTCACTGAGAACATAAACTAGGCAGAGAGAAAGGCTGGGATTGTAAAGCAGAAGCAAGAACAAGTATTTAAACTATAAAATGGAGACGCGTTACTTCAGAAGCACATTCAATAGGAATGGGGGAACGATTCAGCTGCGAGCAGGGGCCTGGGGTATCCATGGGCCCCAGAGAGGGTAAGTTAGCAGTGATGAAGTGATAAAGGACACAAATGGGAAAAGAGTGAGTGATTTAGGAAATACTTAATTCTTAAAAGTGTTTCTGTAATATTACCAAAAAGCTAGTCTGTACCTTTAAAAAAGATTTCTGTTGCTTGTAAATAGCTCTGAACTCAGCATCTGTTCAACAAGCATTTACTGAGCATCTACCAAGTTCTAGGGTATCAAAGAGACAGAAAATATGTTTCATCTTTAGCGCCAACTCTGAGGGATTCGAGGTGGCTACCCAGGGTATTTGGCTAAAGAGGATTCTAAAGCTGGGTATGGGTTCAGCTGGAAAGAGTGTCTTGATCAATTAGTGATGTTGCCAGAGGAACAGAAATAAGGAGCAGCAGCACGAGTGCGGGAATTGTGATATTCCTGGGCTAAGCACCACTGAATAACCAAAGATGTGAGAGATCATCCAGCCACGAAACCCTTCTGATCTGTCTGTCCCCAGTGAGGAAAAAATGATTTGGACATAATCCCTACATTTAAGGAGCTCATAGTTCAGTGAGAAAGACAAGACACATATACAAATAATGGTAATACAATGTGTTCTATGCCCTGGTAGACTGTGTTCAAAGTATCATGAGAAAGGTGGAGCTGGAAGCGATTCATTTGTCCAGGAGAACTGAGGAGAATATTACAGCGTTCGGGCTATTTGATCTGGGTCTTGGAGGATAGATAGGAGTTCACCATATAGAAAATAAGAAGGAGGGCATTCTTAGTGCTGGCAATAGCATGTATAGGACACAGACACATGGAAAAGCCTGACATGCTGGAGATTAATGAGTGGATTAGTGGGCTAGCATATATAATGGATCAGGAAATGAAAGTACAGAGGTCATTTGAGCCCAGTGGATGAAGGACCCCATTATTAACCTTAGACTTTTTCTTCTAAGCAGTGGGGATCCTTTGAACGTATTTAACCAGTTCTGCTTTTGAAAGTTTGTCTCTGCAGCAACGTGGAGGGTAAGCTGAAGCTGGAAAGAGCCTATGCTTGAAACCACTGCTTCCCACAGATGTCCCCTTTTCCACATAAAACCACCTTCCACATTAATTGCCGTTTCAATCACTTTTTAAAATTTTGCCCATATTTCTTTCCTCATCTTCTGAGCTTCTTGGTGAATGCCCCTCCCCATCACTCCAGCCAGCTGTGCTCCCCTACCTCTGAGATCCCAGAGTATTGAACGATGACCAGTCTCACACACTTGTCTTTCAAGATCCAGTTGAGTGGCCATTTGTAGACATATCTTCAGCATCACTACCCGAATCATCAGTGATTATAACTTCTTGGAAGACAGAAAATATTTTTTTAGCAAAAGTGGCATAGGGAAAGAACTTTGGACTTTGTAATCAGGAGATCCAAACTTCCCATCTGATTGTATTATTCTTAACTGTGGCTCTATGTAATTCGCTTAATTTTTCAGAGCCCCATTTTTCTTATCTGAAGTGCTCCTGTGAGGGTCGAAGTGGTCACTGATGCAACTCATTAGTCCTCTCTGCTGAACCAGCTCGCCCCACAGTGTTCTCTGTCTCATTGATCAGTACTCCATTCTGTTGCTCATGACCAAACCCAGGAATCTTTCTTGACAACTACCTCTCTCCCACTTCCAAATCTCATCAGTCTCAAAGCTCCTTCGATTCCACCTTCTAATTAGTTTTCAAAACTACCTGTTTCTTTCCATCATACTCTAACACCATTTTCAAGATACCGTCATCTCTCATGTGGAATATTCTACAAGTCTATTAACTGGTCATTCTCTTTTCTCCACCTCCTGATCCATCCTGCATGCAATAGTCAGAATGATCTTTCTGAAATGCAAAATTGAGCAGGTCATTGATCTTCCAAACCTTCCAGTGATTTCTGGTTGCTCCAATTCTTAAAATACATTCAAAGCCTCTCTTTCTTAACCTAAGATATGTTCTTTCATCTCATGCCACTCTTTCCCTCACTGTTATAGACCAAATGTTTGTCTCTCCCCTCCAAAGTCATGTGTTGAAACCTAATCTCCAACGTGATGGTATTTGGAGGTGGAGCCTTTGGGAGGTGAATAGGTCATGAAGTTAGAGCCCTCACGAATAGGATCAGTGTCCTTATAAAAGAGACCCCAGAGAGCTCCCTTGACCCTTCCTCCATGGAGGACACAATGAGAAGACAGTCACCTATGAACTAGGTAGCAGGGTCTCACCAGACACTGAATTTACCAGCACCTTGATCTTGGACTTCCTAGCCTCCAAAAACGTAAGAAATAAATTTCTGTTTCTCATAAGCCACCCAGTCTATGATGCTTTGTTTTAGCAGCCTGAACGGACTAAGACAAGGATTAAGTAACTCATTATGCTCCAGTCACACCAGCTTTCCTACCTTGAAATGAAATTCATGGATAACACACTCTGTCTATATTCACGGTTAACAAAAATTCATTTGTAATGTTGTAAGTGTGAAGTAAAGGATAATTAAAAGGAAAGTAAATAATAAAATAATATATATTTCAGTATGTACTTGCGTGAACACAAGCACACTAAAAGATGCTATGTAGGAGTCAAATATTTGCATCTCTACATAGAATTTCTAGGAATGTGGCACATGCAGGCTGATACAGGTGTTGGTCTTGAATGCTATGAGTGACGTCGCTTTCCGTGATTTATTTATTTATTTATTATTATTATTATTTTTAAGATTTAGTTATTTATTTGAGGGAGAGAGAGTGAGCAGGGGGAGAGGGAGAGAGAGAGAGTCCTCAAGCAGACTCCATGCTGAGCAGGGAGCCCAATGACTTGGGGATCAATCCCAGGACCCTGAGATCAAGATCCGAGCCAAAATCAAGAGTCGGCTGCTTAGCTGACTGAGCCACACAGGAGCCCCACGATGTATTTTTTTTTTTTAATGGCAGACAGCTCTTAGTACAACCATTTTTTAAAGTTACAGTCTACCCTTGATTTACATGGAAATTACATTTCTAAGAAAATTATTCCTTGCAAATTAGAAGAGTTAGTGTACATGCCAAATGGGATTAGATTTTAGGCTCAGATACGTACACACACACACACACACACACACACACACACAGGTTTCTTTCTCACCTATGTGAATCATAAGTGGGATGCTGGAAAGTCATGTGGGGCATGAACAGTCTTTATTAGTCAAGACTTACGCATTTCAGCGTAGCTAGCATCCCTGACCTTTGTCTGATAAACACCACTATCACTCTCTCAAATCCCTGCAACAACCAAAAATGTCCCCTTCATTTCCTAAAACATCACCTAAAAATAGAGGCACGACACTGCCTCTATTGAGAATTATTGATATAAAGCATGATTTCTGTATCATGCAAATTTCTTTTTTGCATAAAGTGGGAGATTTAAATGATCTTGTGAATGAATGAGATATGAAATGGGAAAATTTTAATGAGGCAGCTGATTTCTGTGGTGCTGGCACAATGAATAGACTTCTTTGCTAAGTCCGATTTGCAGGATTGGGTTGGTCAGCTGCCATCTTTTACCGGGTGTAACATAGGTAGAGATGTTTATTTTCTCATATTCTGCAAACATGAATTAAACGTCCCCTAGCTGCCAGCACTACAGTAAGGCTGCAAGATCCAAGGAGAAATATAACATATTCCCCATAAGGCAGTTACCCCAGGAACGGACAAAGTATTGAGAAAGAAATGGAATGTATTCAGCAGTCTGGCAGTTTGCAGAGCTCATAAAAAATGACTTTCCCTTAAAAACCATTTTACAGTGTTGTGCTTTTATTAAAAATCTTAGTTTTTCTCCTGAGAGAATCATTCTGCTGGAGTAACAAGCAGAAACAAAGCAGAGTGGGTGACATCCAAGAAAATGACTTTGGAGCCATAATGTATGTATCCTACACAATAAACACTGTCACTTCATGTAAACTGGCGAGAGTGGGGTAAGAAACTTGCTATTATGGAAATTGCTGTAACACTTCTCCGTTCTACAGATGTAGTCTCAAAAAAAAAAAAAAAAAAATCCCAACCGTATCGAAAGGGAAACAGATTGCTGGATTCAGCAGGAAGGTTGATAGGCAGTGAACATTTCTGTTAAAAAAACATTCCCACCAAACTCTTTTCCCCTCTGGGTTTGATGTTGTCTCCCAACTGGGGGAGGCTGCTAAGGGGTAAGGTGACTGAGCAACAGTGTGGTTCTGTTACAGCCGCCAGTATAAATCCAATGGCTGAGATCAAGAGCTATCATTCGCTCCTTACCCCCACAAACGATCTACCATTCACCATGAGCCACCATGGTAACATCTACCATGAGCCAGGCACTGTGGGGGTTGCGTTACAGCAGTACATAGGTAGGTGGAGTTCTGCTCACAGCCAGTTCTGAGACACAAAATAAATACATAGATAGGTCAGTATCAATGCTATATCTATAGTGAGCAGTACTAAGAAAAGAAGAAAGCAAAGTAATGGAGGGTGGGTGCTTGGGAGTGGGGACCGGGAGCTCTGTGTCTGGGGTGGTCAGGAAAGTTCTCTCTGAATTGTCAGGGGTCATTTCTGTCTGAGGTGGTAACCTAGGAACTGAGATTTAAATGATCACAACAGCATTCACTTAAGCAAGTGTCCTCATTTCCAAGGTTTGGGGTCCAGAAAGGTGGGTCTTTTAATTCTGGGTCCCTCAATTCCTACTAGAATTGGAAAGCATGAAGGAGAGACCTGTTTCTTCCTTAACTCAAAAGGCACCTCCTAGACTCCTGAGACAACATAATGTAGTGCAAAGAACTCAGGAACAGAAAGTTGGAAGCCTAGGTTCTAGTTTGGATGTCCACTGACCATGGGCTGAGGGACCCTAAGTAAGTCCTCCAGGCTGCTGGCTGTGCTCACCTGTAGAATGAAGACAGGCTGTAAACTCCTGGAAGGGGAGGCAGAGTGTCTGCATGGCTCACTGCTCCCAGCACTCGGTGCCCAGCAGTGGTGAGTGCCCACTGAAAATATTGTTGCATTGACTATGAGCTGCTAGGTAAGATTCCTTTCCATCTCAATAATGTAGTACTTAAGCTCAATCTTTTTACAACAACAAGAAACCAAAAATCCATTTCTGACTCTGCTACAACTGGCACTACTACAAGGGGGCTAGTTCCTCCCTTTCTGGGCCTCATCTCTCCTTATCCATAAAGTAAAGAAGTGTATCTCAGCAATTCATCCTGGCTCTACAATTATGGATTTTTAATTAAATTTTACAAATAAAATTGTGTTTCAAATACACTAGGGGGACCCCGTGGTGAATTTTAAAATAAGCATGTAGTGGAGTTCTTTCCCAAAGCACAAGGGATCATTTTTGATGCTCGTCTTCCAGGTTGGATCTTACTGCATGAGAATGGGCTTTCTTAGCAGGAGATATACCAGTTTTAAAACTATTTAATCCCACCATTCCTTGCTTCCATTGATTTGTCAGGGTCATTTCTGGGCTCCAGCACAACACTCCAGGCTTTTAGGGAGAAGTGTGAGCACAGGAACCTGACACTGTCCTGGAAGCTACATACTGCTTTGGGAATGAACATTCTTCCCTTCCCTTCCCTTCCCTTCCTTCCCTTCCCTTCCTTTTCCTTTCCTTTCCTCCTTTCCTTCCTTCCTTCCTTCCTTCCTTCCTTCCTTCCTTCCTTTTTCCTTCCTTCTTCCTTCCTTTCTGTTGGGAATCTTGGCAACATTATCAATAAATCATTCCCATTAAAAAAAATCTCTTTCTTAAAAAGAAAGAGAGAAGGAAAGTAAAGAAAATGAAATAACAGGAATAGAGAAGAAGCAGCGAATATTTATTAAGTGCATACAATGTGCCAGGCACAAGTCTATGAAGCAGATGCTATTATTATGCCCATTTCATGAATGAGGAAACTGTGGCCTATCAATTCAAAATGCATGGAGATGGACCACTAACATAGGTTTAGAGGAGAGGGAACAAGAACAAAATGGGTCAGTGGTATGAATTAGAAAGATCCCCAAACCAGAAGTCAGGAGATCTGAGTTCAAGTCCTAGCTTCTTTACTGACACATCTGTCAAATGGAGAGATGACACTCACTTGGAAGGCAATGTGAGATTAAAGCAAAATATGAGGGACCAGAGCTGAGTAAGAGCTAGTTGTCTTCCATGCCCCCAAGTCAACCTTTGCCTGTTTTTTGTCTTCTCTGCCATACCACTGTTTCTCCCCATGCTGTGCCCTAAAACTTCTCTAATTAGGAAACATAGAATCACGAGGAGGCCTCCATTCATTCTTTAAGTCAGAGGTATCAAAATGCTGCCCCACAGATTGGTTCTGTCCTATAGGTATGTTTTGACTGGCCAGTATAGCATTTATTTAAAAAGTTTGAATTACCTGCCAGCACCTAACCCTGGGCATACCACACAAAATTTTGACCTTTCAAGAAAGCTCAAAAGATTTGGCCATCCTGGGCCTTTTAATTACCAGTCATTGGTTGGACTTGATTGGGCATGGGGTGATCTCCAATCAACCAGTCTCCATTACTCTTCATTGCATTACACCTGTTGGCATTTAAGTTCTGACTTCTATAAACATTTGAATTTGTGATCCTCTGCTTTAAGCTAACATTGTTCCTTTCCTTGGGTTTCCTTGAAAAGGCAATCACACTTGGGAGGAGAACCTCATAAATAAAAGTTGACAGGATGGATTCTGTATTAGATGTCCAAGAGAAGTCAAAGACAACATTTCTTCTCCAGGGATAGTGTGGGAGGTCTAAAATTAGGTGGACTGGGGAAGGAAGGCATGGAGCTGGCATATAGTAGGCACTCAGAAACTTTTTGTTGAATAAATGAAAGGACAGTGGGGGTGGGGTATTGGGGGAGGCTGAAGTCAAGCTTTTGCTACTGAGTTGTTCAGGCTCTAGCCCTCACTGACATGTATTCTTTAAGCATCATGGTATATCCCTGGACCTTTATCCTCTCTGGGGACCATATTTCCTAAACTGAAAAATGAGGACAAACCCAGCCAAAGATTAATTTGTTACTTGAATTCAAATTATTTTAAAATATTATTAGTTCTATTATAAGCCAGGGACTTTGCTAGACTTTGAGGGTATAGGATCAATCAGAAATGTTTCTTGTCCTCAAGAAACTCAGTCTTATAGGGAATTCAGAAAAGGAATCAGCCATTACAGTGTGGGGTAGGTGCTATGATAAGAAATACAAGGTAGTGTTACCGGAGCACCAGGGAGGACAGCCTAGTGTGTCTCCATTAGCCTATAGGCTACCTTTGTGAAAATTAGGAAAAGGATCTCATCTTCCAAGCAGATGAAGCCGAACTCGGGGCACATAGCTTGTTAAGTACAGTTTGGCCTGGAAATCAGATGTCAGGACCTGGTGCTTTTGGCTACAAATGAGGTGGTGCTATTAGGTAGGTGGTTGTATCAACTAGGTTATATTCTGCTGTAAGTAATAGAAAAACCAGTTAATTGTTACTTAAGCCATAGGACATTTACTGCTTACTTAACAAGAGGTCTGGAAGTGGGTGGATCCGAGGCTGATGCAGCAGTTCCATGGTCTGTGCGTCTGTGGGTCTGTGGGTCTACGTCTCAGCTGTTATTTAGGTCTGCTCATGGTCACAAGATGATTGTTGCAGATCCAGATATCCTCACACAATCATTTTTAAAGTCAGGATATGGGGCAGCTAGAGTGGCAAAAAAACAATCCTCTTTGCATGCTGTCTGCTTTGATCAGAGAGGGAAAAAAAAAAATCTAAGTTACCTCCAAGAGACTTTCCTGTGAATTTCATATGGCCGAGTTTGGTCACATGGCCCCTCCAGCTGACAGAGAGGCCAGGAAAGCAAGTATCCGGCTTTGTCAGTCTTTAGAGTGGGAGGTGATTTGGGAAGAAGGTAGGTTGAGAATGATTGTTGGGTGAGCTACTTACAGTGTCAGCCATGCTAACTCAGATTTGGTGGGTGAGACAGGATTTCCTAGAGTCCTGGGGCCTAAAGGGTGAGTTAACTGCAGGGAAGGTGTGAGGGAGGGCCAGAAGGAAGCCGGTGAGTGTGAAGGCCAACGGAAGAGCAGTTTGAGAGGACATGGAAGCCAATTCTTTAGGGTATTAGTGAAATAGAAAAGGTACAATGAAAGGAGAGGCAGAAGAAGTAAGGCTTGGCAATGAAGGGACCTGTAACATGGAGGGAAGAGGCAATTTGTAAATTGTATAAGTCAGAAATAAAATT
This sequence comes from Ursus maritimus, assembly GCF_017311325.1. Lineage (NCBI taxonomy): Eukaryota > Metazoa > Chordata > Mammalia > Carnivora > Ursidae > Ursus > Ursus maritimus. Next base: position 14,515,040 of record NW_024424786.1, read on the forward strand.
CCAGATATGTAAAATTTTTAAATGGGCATAATCCTGTATCATTCCAAGTGGATGAGCATTCAATATATGGTGTCTCAATTGTGAGCTCATAGTTAATGGAGAGTGAGCACCCACAGGGAACGACTTTGAAATCAATTTGTCTTTCCTTGAAAAATAAACTCAGCTGATTGCATGATGATGATGATGATGGTGATGATGATAATGATAATGAAGACCATGACAGTGGCAGCTAATATTTATTGGACGCTTATTGTATGGCAGACACTGTTCTAAGTGGCTTACATATATTAACTCATTAAATCTTCTCAACAACTCTCTGAGGCACATGCTTTTAATTCCCCATTCTGCAGATGAAACAAACTGAGTCACTGACGGATTAAGTACCTTAACCAAGATCAATGCCCAATGGCTCAGCCAGGAGACAACAGTGCATATTGATGTTTAAAATGTTTCTTTTCCTCCATGTCAATGCATACTGTCTGTACTTATTGTGTTTGACCCAACAGAGATTAACCCTCAATGCCCTGGGCTCTATGGCTAACAAGTCAACTAGTCACCAGGCGACAAAAGCGAGAGCTGGCTAGTGTTCTCTATGGATTTCCTTGCCTGAGAGAACAGCCTGAAAGCAAGGGGCCTGGTCAAGAGAAATCAATACGTCAATGTGGATGTTTTATTAAAACCCAGCCTTGGTTTCTTGTCCGATAAGGTGTACTGCATAGAGCCTCATCAGAGCTATTGCTGCCACCCACGTGCTGTGGCAGACAATAGACTAAGTCAGTCTGGGTCATGGATTTCAGCTTTTTAACCCTTCATTTTTTTTTCCTCCCGAGAATATGATATTAAATGCCTGTTATATGCTGTGTCCTATATGAGGCCTTAGGGAATTAAATGCCAAACAAATAAAGGCAATCCTTGCTCTTGAGGGATCAGGCAGTGATGTTTGTCTTCCCGCTTTCTTTCCAATCTGTTGGTTATCTCTTTATGCTCTTGGAAAGGAGAGACATTGGAGCAGCCTGGTATGAAGGTAAAAATGTGGGATTAGATATCAGGAAATCAACCTCTGGTTGGGTTCTGTCACTTATTCATGAGTGTTTTGGGCCGATGACTTCATATTAGGTTGGCAATATGGGAAGAGCGCTGGATTTGGAGATGTGGATTCTATTATATTATTGATTGGTTGGTTGGTTGCCTCTGCCTCTAACCTGATAAGGAAGGCCCCAATATGGCTTAATCTCAAGGAAGGCTATGTTCCCAGTGCCCAGTCCAACCATATTTCTAATATTAATCCCAAACTCCTATAGTTCCCTGGAAATAGCAGAATAGACTAGAGAAATCAGGAGGTCTAGAATCAAACATGTGTTGGACTATGTGCTCCATGACATCCTACGTGTGGGATCTCGCTCTTGTGATTTAGGGGAAAGATTAAAATAACCATGGCCTAAATAAATTAAAATTTATTTCTCTTTCATGTAGAGGTCGACCATCCAGAACTGTTAGAGTAGCTCCGTACTCATTGGGGTCACTGATTCTATTTTGTCACGCTACCATCTTCAACATGTGACTTCTATATTATGGTTCAAATTGATTGCTCTAGTCTAGCCTTCACAATGAACATTCCACACAACAGGAAGGAGAAACGCTTGTCTCTCTTCATTTAAGAACATTTTCCAGGAGTTGAATACACTAATTTTGTTTCTAATCCATTGGCCAGAACTTACTCGTGTACATACGTACCTATAAGGGAGGCTGGGAAATGTAGTCTTTATTTGGGCAGTCGTTTGCCCAGTTCAAATGTGGGGTTCTTTAACTGAGAGAAAGAAGACAGATATTGAGCCACAGGAGCAATCTTAGTCATAAGTAATTCACCTTTTTGACCCCTCATTTTTTAATGAGTAAATGATGCTAATATTATCTGCTTCAGTAAGATTTGTAAGGGTAAAAGAACATAGGTTTGTGAAAGTTCCTAGCACGTAACAGGTGACTAATCAACAGGAAGAAGCATAATTATGTATGTCAAATGCCTGGCACATGGTAGATGCCAGTTCTCCCTCTTGCTCCACTCCTCCGGGTTTCATACGTGCTCAAAGATATGTATGAAAAAATAAAAGAAACTAAACTAAAAGCAGCCAAGACCTAGATCACTGGCATCCTGACACATGTAACTCTTATTGTTTGTACATCTTTCTCCTTGCCTTTCCATCTGAGACAGGTCTGATGCTAAACATAGGACATGAAAACAGAAAGTGACCCTTTGGCGAACTGTCTCTCCATGAAGTCCATCTTGTATTTTCAGAGTAATTGCTATCAAGGATCTGTTTGGGGGCAGAAAAAAGTTAATGAGGGTTCTTTCAATGGTTAGATGTTCTTCATTCTAGGCATGAGGTTGGGTAACAAAGCTAAGCTCTTTAAACAGTCAGGATGACCTCATCATTTCAGAGAGTCAGAGCTAGAGCCAAGCTCATATTGGGGCTCCCCCCGGAGGCCCCAGGGTATGGTTCTCATTGCTAACATCCAGGACAGGCCCTCCTAGTTTCCTCAGAGGAGAGAAGGGAGCTGGAAATGTGAACCCCATCCAGTGGAGTCTCATCCCAGTATCACCAATGCCTCTTCCACAGAAGGTAGGTAAGTGCTGCCATCTGGGAAGACTCTAGACAGCAACCAGTGGAGGTCACTTGAGTGAAGCCACCTTCAGACCTCAGAAAGCCAGACTTTCTCACAAAGTCCTTCCTTCAAGCTACTATGAACAGAGTCAGTAACGGGAGGGTACAGTGTATGGGATCTCAGGGCCATGGTTGAGCCCATTTCAAGTAGGAACATTCTCAATATTTCACTTTGCACCTGGCAGCAATCCATCTAATTAATTAATTAATTAACGCATCAATTCTTTCTTTCAATAGTGATTTATTAAATGCCTACTGTGTGTTAGATACTGGAAATACTAAAGCCAGCCTTAAAAGGAAAAAACTTGAAAGCAACAATGAAAAACAAATAGGCGTTATGAGAGAGATCGAGATGGAAGAGGTGTGGGATAAAAATGGGGAAAAGGGTACCATTACACTCAATGTGCTATTATAGGTATAGCCACTGATTTTTTCCCAAATATCATTTTTTTCTATTTCAAAACTAATATATATTTATCACAGAAAAATTTGGAAGCTGCAGAAAAGCAGAGGGAAGAAAATAAGAATCCCCATATAACTTCACAGGAGAGATAAGCACTTCTGAGGTTTTAGCTATGGCCATCTTTCCCCACCTCAGCTCTCTCTCAGACTCCCTTGATTCAAAATGAGGAGTGCCTTCCTTACTCACTTCCAGTAAAATAGGGGAAGTGGGACATTCTTTGAGGGAATGGCTCTGCTCTAGATTCAGCAACAGTAGAAGATAGAGTCTTTCCTCCCCACTCACTTCCCACGCCCAATTTTAAAGGTTTTGAAAGTTAAACACGGTTGTAATTAAAAGAACATGAACTTAGAATCAGAGAGAGCAGAAGGCCGTTGTAAAGCCTTTGGGTTTTACCTTAAGATGAAGAGCTATTGTAGGGTTTTGAGCAGAGGAGTGACATGATCTGACTTATGACTAAGACTAATTATTTGACCTCTCTGAGTATAGTAGTCCGAATAATAGTCCTCCAAAGATATCAGTTCCTGATCAGATATACTGGAATCCGTAAATGTTACCTTATGAAGAAAGAGAGCCTTTGCAAGTATGATTAAGTTAATGATCTTGAGATAGGAAGAGGATTTTGAATTATGTAGATGGGCCCTAAATGCATTCACAAATGTCCTGATAAGGGAGAACTAAAAGAGGAGAAGACACACCTACAGAGGAGAAGGAAATGCGAAGATGCAGGTAGATTGGACTGGTGAGGCCACAAGCCAAGAAGTGCTGGCAGCCACCAGTAGTAGAAGAAGCAAGGAACACATTCTTGCCTAGAGCCTCTGGAGGGGGTGTGATCCTAACAACTTGATGTCAGTCCAGTGATACTAAGTTTTGACATCTAGCTTCAACAAATTTCTGTTGTTCTGAGGCGTCCAGTTTGTGAAGATGTGTCAAAGCAGCCACAGGAACTAAAGTAGATTATGGTGCTAGGAAACATGGTGCAGTTCTAACAAGTACCTAAACATGTGGAAGTGGCTTTGGAATTGGAAAATGGGTAGAAGCGGGAAGAATGTTGAGGTGTGTGACAGAAAAAGCCTAGGTTTCTTTAAACAGACTGTGGGTAGAAATATGGATATCAACAGCACTCAGTGAGTGTTTAGAAGGAAGCGAGGAACACAGCAGAGAAAAGATACTGCCTTAGAGAATATATATCATCCTAAGAAGAATGTTTATAGAAAGATGAACATTAAAGGTGCTTCTGGTGTGGGCTCAGAAGGAAACAAGGAGCATGTTATTGGAAATTGGCAGAAAATTTATCCTCCTATACAGAGGCAGAAAATTCAGCTGGCTTGTGTCCTATAGTTGTGTGAAAAGCAGAACTTGTAAGCAGTGTAGTTGGATATTTACCTGAGGAGATTTCCATGCAAAGTGTTGAATGTGTGGCCTGATTTCCTCTTAGTGCTTTTAGTAAAATGTGAGAAGAGAGAGATAACTTGAGGGAAGAACTACAAAACAAAAATGAACTGGGACTTGATGATTTTGAATATTCTCAGTTTATGCAAATTACAAAAGATTCTAAAATCAGATTGATTATTAGGAAAATTGTGCTCTGGATAAAATTCAAGTGTGGCCACACAACTTTTTGCTAGAACTGTAGATACCAGAGATGGGATTATTATTATAAACATCTGAGGAGGACCCCATAGTCTGATAGCATGACTTCTGGTGACATACCCTGAGGATACATAAGACACATTTTTTGAGAATGTTGTATCCTCAGAAACACTGCCAGGTTGGACTGACAGAGGCAGAGACAGGATGAAATGAAAGGATGATGGGCTTCCAAAGGTTCTACAGGCTGGACACGAGTTCACAAAACTACTCAGTTGCAAACACAGGCTACCCTTACTGGACTCTGACAAGCATCTCTCATGAAAGGGTCATCCTGAGAAAATGTGATGATGTGTGGATGACAGGATAGGCTAGTTGGCTCAGGTGACAGAGTCCTTCCGGTGTGGCTACAAAAGAGTAAATAAAGTTCTTAATTTGTGCTGCTGCTACATAGTTATTAATGTGCTGGGTTCACCAATTCTTACGTCCCGTTTTTGCACAAACAGAGGTACCTGTGAAACACTCCAAGCTAAACACAAATTTTAAACACTCATTTCACCAGGGATAAATTATTTTGAATATTCCTTAGGCTAATTAATCTTGTAGGATGAATTATAGATTGGATTCCTTCAAATGTTACCTGACCAATTCTAGAATATGGATTATCTTCTTTTTCTGTTTTACTGACTACTACTAGTTGGCTAACTATCTATGTATCTGTCACTACTGATGTATTTTATTTATTTTTTATTTTTAAATATTTATTTATTTATTTGAGAGAGAGAGAGACAAAGTGCACAGGAGTGGCGGGGCAGAGGGAGAAGGAGAGAGAGAATCTCAAACAGATTCCCTGCTCAGTGTGGAGCCTGATGTGGGGCTCAATCCCATGACCCGGAGATCATGACCTGAGCCGAAATTAAGAGTTGGACACTTAACTGACTGAGCCACCCAGGTGCCCTTGATGTATTTTAAAGTAAACTACACAAAGTATAACAATTTTGAAACTTTGTTCCTTTCTGGTACCTTAGGTTCATGATCTATAAATGGTCAGTGAAGGACCTGTGTCATATGATCATTGTGCAATCGTTCAGTGCCTGTCATAGGTCTGGCGGACCCTGAGGTGCTTCTAGGAGAAACAAGAAAGGAAGGGGAGAAGCTGGATAAGGAAGGGGAAGAAGCCAAGTAAGGGTATGATTTCAGCTGATGCTCCAAAGAAGGTAGCTGTAGTCTAATTTCTTGGGAAAATTCTGGATTATATCTCATTCCGAAATTCTGGGTTATGCAGGGGAGTTGGGCTCCAGTAGCCTGAGGGGAATCTGCCCCAGTAGAGTTACTGGTGCAGGCTTTTGGAGGGAGTACAACCAAAGTTAGGAGGAAGAATATACGGAAATGGGAAAAAGGATTTGGGGAGATGTGAGCAAAGCACTGACTACTGCTCAGTAGTGACACGCAACATGTCTTCCCTGGACTGGTGTCTGTTCAAGGACTTTTATCGGTCTGCAGTACGACAATTACAGAAATTCAAAGTATGGATTTAGAAATTTTTCTAGCAATTTGACAGAGTAAATATATGTCTTTTGAATCTAATAATAATTTTTTAAATGGCTTCATTTTATTTCATTTTTCTAGTAATCCACTTTATTTGCACTTTGTGAAAGAATTGGTCTGTGATGTACTGCAGGGAAAATAACCCTAGTTCTTCATCATGGAAGCACCAGGCTGTGGTGCACATAAAACAATGGAGCTATTATTAAAATCGAAAACCATTCATTTATTTGCTCACTCATTTAAAAATATTTATTAAATTCCTGTTATGAACCAGAAATTTTTTTTCAAGTTGCAGATTCAGTTGGGAATCCATTTTGATCTTACATTTTAGTAGAGGAGAAAGATGGGAAACAAATATGGAAAAAAAATGTGGTAAGGATTATAGAAAAAAAAAGTAAGGGAAGAGAAAACGGATAGCAGGGAAGGAGGCTTGATAGGCTGCTTGTATCTGTTATCTATTGCTGTATAACAGGTTAGCACAAACTTGGTGGTTTAAAAATACACATTTATAATCTCACAGATTCTGTGGGTGAGAATCCAGGCATTGCTTAGCTAAATCCTCAGCTCAGGGTCTCAGAAGGTTGCAATCAAGGTGTCAGCTGAGCTGTATTCTCATCTGGAGGCTCAACTGAGGATTACTGTACTTCTAATTCACTCAGGTTGTTGGTAGAATTAATATCCTTATTGATGTAGAACTGAGGGCTCTTGTTTCTTGCTGGTTGTTGATTGGAGGTTGCCTTCAATACCTAGAAGCTGCTCTCAGCTCCTCGCTCCTGGGCCTCCTAACTAACAGATAGAAACTTACTTCTACAAAGCCAGCAAGAGAGAAAGTCTCTAGAGTGAGTCTGACAGCAAGATGGATGGAACCCTATATAATGTAACAATCATGGGAGTGACATTGCCTCACTTTTTCCATATTCCATTCATCAGAAGCATGTCACAGGTCCTGCCCACATTCCAGGGGAGGGATTATACAAAGGCAGGAACACCAGAAGGTGGGCATCCTTTGGAGTCTGTCCATCACGGTGGTCAAAGTGCCTCATATCAGGTCAAAGGAGGCTCCAACAAGGTACTATCTGAGCATTGACCTAAATGAAGTAAGAGAGCAAACCCTATAGATACCCAGTGGAAGATTCCTCAGGGGAGGGAATGGTAAAGTCAAAGACCATGAGCCTAAACTTGCTTGGTGGTTTCAAGGACAAGCATGGCTGGAGCAGAGTGAGCAGAGGGGAGAGTAATAGGAAACAATCTCAGAGGAATACTGTCCAGCCAGATCATGTAGAGCTTTATAGGCTTTTGTAAGGACTTTGAATTTCACTTTGCGTGAAATGGGACCATCAAAGGACCTTCAACAGAGGAGTGTCGTCATCTCACATGATGTGGCTGCCCTGTGGAGTGCACACCATGGGAGGAGGTAGGGAGGGAAAAAGAGAGAGGAGTTAAAATTCTATTTAATAATAGATGCAAAAATGTTGGTATCTTAGACCAAAGTGGTAAAAGTAGCAATGGTGAAACGTAATAAGATCATGGATATAACTGGAAGGGAAGGCTGACAAGATCTGCTAGATGGTTAGATATGCAACAGAAGAAAAAGAGAAGTTAAAGCTGACTTCAATGTTTTGGGCTTGAGCAAGTCAAACAATGAAGTTACTATTTACTGAAATGAGGACGATGATGAGAGGAAGAGTTTTGGGGAGGCATTCCTCCAAGATTAAAAGGAAGTTTGGTTTTGAACGTGCTAAATTTGGTTTCCCTGTTCATCAGGCAAGTAGAGTCAAGACTTTTGAGTATGCATGGGGTGGGGTTGCAAATAGTGATCCTGTTTCATAGAGTTGAGGGGAGAATATAATGAGAGAGTCTCTGTAAGTCATCAAAATGGTACCTGATACATGACAGGTGGTCAGGAAATGATGTTTTACTATTATTGTAGAGCATCTTGGAGCAGATGGGGCAAAAGCAATTTTTAAATTCAGAAAACTTGAGGTTGAGCTTAAAACCAATGTAAGTGGGTGTGCCTGGTGTTAAGAGAGTATGGGTCAGAAATTAAGAACATTGAGGCAGTCCAAGTTTGAGTTATCCAACCGGGAGAAGCAGGGAAGCAAGAGGCCACTGTGTCAAATGCTTAGGAGGGTGGTCTCTTCCCATCAGTGCCTAGCTGCGGAAGTCCTAAATTACTTTATCCCTCCAATTTTCTCTCCTATAAAAGGAGGCTAGTTATACCCATTCTCTTGACTAGGAAGTTATTTTCTAAGAAGCCAGCAAGGCTAGGCAGGAGAAAACAGCTTTAGAGCACATGCTTTTCTAAACTTTAGTTTAGAATAGCGCTCTGCAAATGAGAGAGGTTTTCAAGATGTATCTCAAATAGCAGAGATACGGGAATTCCAGACTCCCTGGGATTCAAAACTAAAAGCTGAATACTGTACTGTATACAATAGCTCCTTGAGTCAGAAGGGAGGGAAGAGGGAGAAGACGACGGTATACAGGGATCAGGAGTCAAACAGCAATTAAGGGAACAAAGGTCAGCTGGATGATAATTACAGGCAGTTAGGGAGGGAATTAGAGCTGGTGAGGTGCTAATTACAAGGGCCATTTAGACAGGGGTGGAGCTTCGCTGAGAGGAACAAAATGAAGGCTGATTACCCGCTAAAAATAAAGTGTGCCCCTCTGAGCTCAGGCTCACTGTCTGGCCCTGGCCCAGGCAGCGTGAGGCGGTGTGCTTGGCTCGGCGGTGCCTCCTCTGCTTCTGCCTTGGGCGGGGCCTGCCTTCACCCTTCACCGAGTTCTGACACGAGGTCTGGGAGCCGTCTGCAGAACACTCTCCAGCACGATGGGAGGCAGGGAGGTGCAGGCAGTAGAGAGAATCTGGGCATCCAGCAGTCAGTATAACCCTCACTCAAGGGGCTGCTGTGCCCTGCAGAAGGGTGCTGACCCAGAGGGCCAGAGCGGGTGAAATACAGGCCACACTTTTTTCTTCACACAAGTGTCCTGGAGTGAAGCTGCAGGTGCAGGGAGGAAGGGGCGCCTTTTCTCGATTCGCATTAGTCACTATACGGACTATCTCCATATTGCCAATGCAAGAAGGTGGGCCCAGGTCTCCCAGGGGCTGGGACAGTATCCTTTGTTTTTCTTATCACCTTGTGGGGTCAGCATTCCTTACTGGGGGCTTGTCAGAGAGGTGAAAAGATACGGGAGAGGTAGCAGAGGGAAAAGCATGTGCTCAAAGCCTATTCTCCTAGCTCTCCTCCTGTTGCACTTGTGTCCATTGTGAAGCTTTCTGGGCTATCTGTGTCCAACTGCTGACATGGATAATGTCTCTTATACTGTGAGGAGTCTCTGTTATGATGGGTAAAATTGATTACCAGAGGGTAAGTGCTCTTAATTTTTGGTATTTCTATCTTTTGTTTTGTCTTCCTTTGTAATGGTTATCCATTACTGCATAACAAATTACCCCAAGATTTAGTGGATTAAAACAGCAATTCATATTTATTACCTTTCATAGTTTCTGAGGGCCAGGAATTCAGGCGCAGTTTAGGCGTGTGCTTCTGCAACAGGGTCTCTCTTGAGGTAACGTTCAAGATGTCAGCTGGGGCCGCAGTCATCTGAAGGTTGGACTGAGGCTGGAGGATCTACTGCAAAGGTGGCTTACTCACGTGGCTAGCAGGTCGGTGCTGGCTTCTGGTGCGAGGCCTGACTTCCACTATGTGTAGGCTGCTCCACAGGGCTAATTGAGTGTTCTCATGACATGGTGGCTGGCTTCCCAGCAATGTAAGAGTTCAAGGTGGAAGTGAATATGCCTTTTTTTGACCTAGCCTTGGAAGTTACAAGTAAGACATTGTAACTTCTACAGTATTCTATTGTTTATACAGTTCATCCCTGATTCATAAGGGTTGAATACCAGGAAACAGAGATCAATAGGGGTCATCTTGGACCACTGTAATAGCCATTGTTATAGGCATTTGATCATAACTACTACATACTTTGAAAATAAGACAAAACTTGATGCTTGTTGCATCTAATGGGCTTAAAGTCACAGGAGCTTCCTTGATCTTCAGGGAGTCTGTAAGCAGGTACAGATGGATATTTATTTATTTATTTATTTATTTATTTATTTATTTATTCCTTCCTGCCTTCAAAAGTATTTGTTGGCTGCCTACTATAAGCTAGACACTGTTCTAGGCACCTGACAGATAGAGAAACTGAGGTTGAGTGGCAATGGACAATGAGAACCAAGGTGTCTGGCCACTGTCATGAAGCATTTGAAAAGCAATGAGTTCTAGGCTCGGGGGGGGCGGGCAGAGGTGAGTGGTACTCCTGCCCTGAAGGAATTTGTGGTCTCATGGGGAAATCTTATAGATAAGTCATACGTACACAGAGCCAGTAATTGTGATAAGTACCAAAATGCTGAAGGAAATAACCATAGGAGTTGCAAACACTGCCAGCTGAAATGGTCAAGGATGGGGCGTGTGCTGAGAGATCAAGTTTAGAAGAGGACGGAGAATCAATTTGACAGGATGAAAGTCTTTCCTGAGCTCAACAAGAACAGGTTCAAAATAAAAGTGGAGCCTCTCTGGGTGAAGTCAGATTGGGATGGGACTGGGTTCCATTAGCAGTGGTGCGAGAGGGCTGCAGCCAATTTTGTACGCCCTTTACACAAATTCCTATGCTGGAATTTAATCTCCAGTATGGGCGTATTTGGAGGTGGAGCCTTGAGAGGTGCTTAGGTCATGAAGTTGGGGCCCTCATGAAAGGAATTAGCTCTTTTAAATTTTTTGTTTTTAAAGATTTTGTTTATTTATTTATTTGTCAGAGAGAGAGAGAGCACAAGAAGGGAGAGTGGCAGGCAGAGCAGCCAGAGGGAGAAACAGCCTCCCAGCTGAGGAAGAATGCCCCCCCCCCCCACATGGGACTCAATTCCAGGACCCTGGGATCATGACCTGAGCCGAAGGCAGACACTTAACCGACTGAGCCACCCAGGCGTCCTGGAATTAGTTCCTTTATAAAGCGGACCTCAGAGAGCTCCTTCACCCACTCTGCCATGTGACAACAGAGCAGGAGGAATGCTGTCTATAAACCAGGAAGTGGGTCCTCACCAGACACCAAGGCTGCTGGCGCCTTGATTTTGGACTTCCCAGCCTCCAGAACTGTGAGAAATAAGTTTCTGTTATTTGTAACCCACACAGTCTATGGCATTTCATTATAGCAGCTCGAATGGACTAAGCCAGCCCCCAAAGCCCCTTTCCAGTGTTGTCACCAGTCAGTGAATGCAGTCTTCCACAGCGCCTCTCTCTGAGCTGGGCAACGCAATTCTTGCACTATGATATGAAAAGTATTTCCTGATGTCCCACATTTCTCATGTTCCGGTTTCACGCGTGTATTTCCTGAGACCGTAAACCCCAAAGGGCCAGAATACAACATTCTGTTCTCTTGTTTCCAATGCGCTCAATGCACAGCAAACACACATAAGTTTCCCTATAACTGACATTATCACATGTAGAGAGGCAGTAAGGCATAGTGGTTAAGAGCATAGCCTCAGGAGCCAGATTGTTCTGCCTCAAATGACCAGCTTTCCACTTTCACACTGTTTGAATTTCTGCAAGCTCCCGAACTTCTCTGAGTCTCCCTTTCCTCACTTACGATGTGGGGATAATGATTTTACCATCCCGGTGGGTTTTGTTTTGAGGACTAAATGAGTTAATATGTATAAAACCTGAGAATAGTTCCTGGCACGTAGGCAATGCTAAATATATTAGTTATTATTTATCCTTAGGTCATCTGCATTCAATTAGCAGATCTCATTGGTTCCTGGATGGCACTGCTCTAAGACACACTGTGATTTAAGAGTGACTTTCCAGAGCATAAGGGGCTGAATGGTTCGGAGAGGCCATGGAGAGAAGAAACACTGTATCAAGTGTACATTGAATGTAAGCTGCTTTTCTGGAAATATTAAAATGAGAAAATGTGGATTTATAATTGAGGAAGTACAGTACCATAAACATTTAAACAGCCTGTCTTCACCTTTTCCAGCTGGGGCACATTTGCAGCTGGAGGCCAGGCTGGAATGTCAGGAGGCCTCTCAGAGAATAGGAGCACAGTCCCACATTTTTTAGGGGGAAGAGATTAGAAATTTTTTTATTGAAGTATAATTTACATACAGTCAAATGCCCATATGTAATGTGTACAACAGAAGCCTATATTTAAAGTCATATATGTGGCTCCTGGGTGGCTCAGTCTTTACGCGTCTGCCTTCAGCTTGGGTCATGATCCCAGGGTCCTGGGATTGAGCCCCCACATCAGGCTGCTTGCTTGGCAGGAAGCCTGCTTCTCCCTCTCCCACTCCCCTGCTTGTGTTCCCTCTCTTGCTGCCTCTCTCTCTCTGTCAAATAAATAAATAAATAAATAAAATTAAAAAAAAAAATTCTGAGCAAACTATTAAAAAAAAAAGTCATGTGTGCTCCTGCCATAATATTTGACAAATCTAGGTCTGAACACAGTTGTATTGAAATTTGGAACAAATGTGCCTAGATGTAACATTTATTATGAAAGAAACCTTAGCCAATATCAGAGCATTTTTGGGGGTTGGAGGTAAGAGAACTAATTGAACAGCTTATGATTTATTGAACACTTGCTGAATAGCTCTTATGTGCTACACATTTTCCATGTGTTTTTTTCTTTTGGGACCTGTCACAACCCTGTGAGTCACGTAACGACAGCTCCATTTTACAGATGAGGAAATTGATACTCCATACAATTTGCCCCAACATTACAGAATATTTTAGGCTTTTGAATTGAACCTACTTCAAATTACTGTGCTCTTTTCTTTCTACTTTAGTTATAATTTATTTAAATTCAGCTCATTGCTTATCTTAGAGACACCCAATCCAGTTTTTCACAGCATATTAAGCTGTCCTGGGTGCGAGGGAGGAAGATAATGGAGGGGAAACCTAGGTGCCATTTTTTCATTGCTATGAACAATCTGGAATGAGTCCAAACAAAACTAGCTGGGAAGATAAGTCATGTTTGATTTGTCTAATATTTCTCGGATGAGGATGACCCCAAGAAGGAATAGAAAAAAAGAATAGAATAAAATGTTATGAAGATACATAGTAGAAACTAGTGACTGTTGGCTTAAACGGAGGAGAGAGAGACAGAGATCGAGAGAGGAGAGAATATGAGAATTGCTATCCAGTGCTGGCCTACAAGGTGGCAGACGTGGGCTGCACAGGTGGTGTGGAGCAAATATTTCCTCTCCACCACTATCCTTTCTTCTGAGGCTGGAAAGCTGTGGGACCTTCATCAGTCTGTCCCACCAAATTGTGCATACTCCTAGGAAGGGCAAACAGTGGAGCAATTATTATTAGCAAAGTCAGATTAGGGCCATGCAAGAAAACATCAGAGAAGGGGGGAAAGGCCAATGAGATGGGAGAGTGTGATATTTATATTTATAGTAGGGTCAATAAAGGGTGGTGAGAATGATCAAGACTTCCTTCAGTGCACCTTTTCAGAGCCCGCGCTATAGCGCTGTCTTCCGGGGGCCTCTGTCTTCCGGGGGCTTCTGTCTTTCAGGGGCTGACTTTCTAGTTTGGTTGTCTAAGAGATACATCTCTCCTATGACCTCTCAGTTTTGGTAGTATTCAGTAATATACCCTGTACACTCCCCTCTCCCCCCCACTCCAGCATATAGCCTTCCTTAATTAAGTTTATTTCTGTTAGAAGTTTTACAAAGGCACCTTCTGTTTGATTCTGTCATTTGTATCTATTTCTGGAAGTCCAGAACTTCATTAGTGGGCAGCCTCAATGACTTGGCCCCATTTAAATTCTGCTTTGTGGAAGGCATATTTAAGGAAGGAAATTAGTAAAAATAATGGAAAGAAAGCGAGAGAAAGTGGGGGGGGAAGGAAGGAGGGAAAGAAGGAAGGAAGGAAGGAAGGAAGGAAGGAAGGAAGGAAGGAAGGAAGGAAGAAAGGGTTGGGTGCTTTAATCTTAGAGGCACCCATACCTTGGGGAGTGCCCACAACTTGACGGTCTGGAAGTGCCAGTAAGAGACAGTGTGGGCTGGGCAGATAAAACTCTAGGTGAAAGCAAGTCTGCGATACACAGCCCAATGTGCTGAAGAAGTTTTCTTCCTCTCACTCATTCATTCTTTCATGTAACAAATATTTGCAGAGTGTCTGTTATATCAGGTCTTATGTTAAGGAAACAATGGTCAACCGCACAATCTTTGTTGTCTGGGACCTCGGCCCCCTGAAGAGTACAGAAAAGTAAGTGATAAGAAATGTGCAAGGAAGGGTCGCCCTACCCATGCCTGAGATTTTATTTTGTTAACTTTACTTTTCCGGCTACTCATTTCCATGCCCCACCAGAGCAGACCAGGACTAATGTCAACAGCCTGGGGGGAAATTGTGTGGAAAACTGTCTGCCTGTCTTACCCAGAAACTGCTCAGACCTCTGGTAAATTGGGAAGATACCTGCTCCAGCAGTCAGGGGCTGCACAAAAGTGCACTCTCTGGTATTGTTTTCAAAGCTCACATCACTGAAGAATGAAGAGTTGACTTGCTATCTACGAAATTGGGGTGTGTAGTGAGTTGAATAGCCCCAGAAAAGATGTGTCCGAGTTCCAACACCCAGAACCTGTGAAAGTGACCTTATTTGGAAAAAGGTCTTTGCATATGTAATTAAATTAAAGATCTTTGGACGTGATCATGTTGGATTTTGGGTGGGTCCTCTATGCAATGACTTGTGTCCTTAAAAGAGAAAAGAGAGGGACATTTGAGGCATAGACACACCAGGAGAAAGCCTTGTGAAGAAAGGACATGGATTGGGATAATGAATCTACAAGCCAAGGGATGCCAAGACTTGCCCACAGTCACCAGAAGCTCGGAGAGAGGCATGGGATGGATTCTCCCTCAGAGACTGTAGAAGGAATCAACCCTGTTGACACCTTGCTTTCAGATTCCTGGCCTCCAGAATTATAAGAGAATAAATTCCTGCTGCTTTAAGCCATCAAGTGTTTGGTAATTTGTTATGGCTGTCTTAGGAAACTAATTAGAGGGTTAATGAGATTTTGCTGTGAACTCACTCCCTGAATAGACAGGAGAGCAGGAATCAGGATTAAGGGGTCCTATAATCCCTAAGAGAATGACAGAATTGTCTTCCCCAGACTCTGAAAGAGGCAATTCTGTATGTCTGCATTTGTACCACATGATCTTACTACTCTTGGATTTCAGCATCTCGGTGATATTTGGACCACAGACCCAGGAGACCCAGATAAGTTAATTAGCAGATCAATATGCTATATGATACATCGATCAAGCATATACTAGCCAGATCAGAGACGAACACCCAACAAGGCTTTTTGGAATTTTTTGATACTTGACATTTTTTATTTATCATATATATATGACATATATCATATATATATGAATATGAGTCTCCAAAATGAGGTTATTCTCTTATTTTCCCAGTGAGAAAATCAATAAGAAAATTTTGTTTACCAACATGAATAGATACACTTCTGGGTACGTAGATGGAATAATCAAATGTATGCCTATTGCATCTAATTTAGTCATTTAGTTATATTCAAATATTGTAAGTCACATAAAGAATACTATATCGATTTGGAATTATACCTTTCTGGGGCACCTGGGTGGCTCAGTCGTTTAAGTGTCCGACTCCTGATTTCAGCTCAGGTCATGATCAGGGTTGTGAGACTGAGCCCTGTGTGTGGCTCCACTCTGGGCATGGAGTCTGCTTGGGATTCTCTCTCTCCCTCTCCCCTCTTCTCTCTCTCTCCCTCTTAAAAAAAAGTATGCCTTTTCTTTCTCATATATCACAAAACAATTTTATTCAATCTCTTCAAAGTATTTTTGACATCAATATCTTTATTACTGCAGCCACTTTTTTGAGCCATTTAATCATTTAAGACTCAAAAAGTTTATTTCCAGAGAACATCATTTGTATTTCTGCATGAGTTGTTAGAGATGGAGAACTTACTGAATCCGTGTGTGACAGGGTCACTGGGCATTTTATCTCTAGCACACAAGAAGCCATTTCCATAACATCAGGGATCCTTGAGTTTTTCTTATGTATATATTTGTAATTTCCTCAACATTAAGACTTATTCTGTTGCATATTAAAATGACCTTTAAAGAGCTTGTTCACAACAATATTAACATTTGGAATTAGGGGCTTATAATTATAATAAATCGTAAAACTGTGTTGAATTTGTCTCCCTTTTTACCAATTCTGCCAGGTAACCTCCATAATCATCCCAAGCCATCAGTAATTAAGAAAGTTTTAGGACTAATCTGTCTTCCCCAAACAGTACTTTTTTGTTCAAAGTGAAGTATTGCGGAGAGTGTTCTAGAATATGTGGCATTTTGAAAGAACCTAAATATAAGGGGACTCCCTTCTTTTCTAAAGGATAGGTGTTTGTTCTTTTTTCCTTTTTTTTTTTTGAGGGGGGAGGGAACATTGCCAAATATGGTAGTATATAAAATTTTATTACATAGCCCTGTCTTTATTTTGAATTACTCATGGGGGTGGGCAATATGATCTTTCCAGTATCTGGGGCTTCTAAATATCTTACTTTAATCCTGATCCCATTCTAAGGTGGCGATGAGTCGGTTAGTTTCTCTCCCTTGAGAATGTGGGCTAAGCCACACAGGGGTTGTTAGTTGGTGGTGGGCCCAGAGGTGTAAGGTCACTGGATCTTGAGGGCAGGTGGCCAAGTTGGGCCACGTGCAAGATGAGTAAGCACAAGATTTACTGAGAGAAGCAAGTGAATGGGGCCAACCGGCAGAGAAGCAGAGAGGTGAAAGCACCTGATGTAGGTCCTGAGATGAGCTACAGTGCTTGGTCCTCTATTTGTAGGCTCCAGGGTCATTTCCAGACCGTGGGGGTGTCCATGGAATTGCCTTCTCTCTTTTTATAATACATCTCATTTTCCCAAAATCAGCTTGAATGCAACTTAAATACCTTTTATTAAGATTCTCTCCAACTAAGATTTCTTCTCTCTAAATGCCTCATTTTTTTTTTTTTCAAAATCTGACACATGGGAACATTGGTTCTACCCCCGACCTCACAGAGTCAGTGGAAAGATCAGACGAGGTGGGATACATGAGAATATTTTGAAAAGTATAGAATGCCTTATAAAACGTATATCAGAAATTAAATTATCGTGGTTTCTGTAAT
Organism: Ursus maritimus; assembly: GCF_017311325.1. Classification (NCBI taxonomy): domain Eukaryota; kingdom Metazoa; phylum Chordata; class Mammalia; order Carnivora; family Ursidae; genus Ursus; species Ursus maritimus. Next base: position 14,532,488 of record NW_024424786.1, read on the forward strand.
TGTTCAAGCTGTTCCTCAAGGGATCAGCAGATTTGGGGAAAGTTGTGGGAAGTCTCACCCACTCCCAGCAAGCGAGCTCATGTGCTGCCCTCGCAGGCCCCACATCATGGGATTTGTTGTTCTCTATCATGCTTCACACATTACTCTACTGAGCTAAGGATGGTGCCCACCACTTTGGAAGCCTCTGGATGAGGAAGAATTTCAGCAAGGACATTCCGGGGCCCACTCAGGCCTGACTAGAGCCCAACCAGGACAAAGCTATTGCCCTTCCCAAAGCTTCTTGGTTCCTGCCTCAGGCTCTTTTTCTTCCAACAGGTCCAGGCTATTCTGCTGTTTGTTCTAGGAAGGCAGGCCTCCAAAGAACAAACCTTCCCTGAAATCCTGGATCAACACTTACCTGACCTCAAGGCCCTGCTTAGGGTTTGTAATCCAAGCAACATGACTGTATAACCCTAGGTAACATGGTTGCTTTTTATTTACGAAGAACTTGCTTTTTTTCTCTAATTGTAAAAGAACTTAGGAAATATAAAGAAGAAAAAAAATCAGTTGCAGTTCTAAACACATAAAGATAACCATTGCTACTGTTCTGCTATTTGCTTCTATATTTTTATGAATATGTTACTTTTTTTTTCAACGTTTTTCCGGGTTTTTTGAGACACAGTGAACATATAACATTGTGTAAGTTTAAGGCGGACATCACACTGATTTTATATGTGTACAGGTTGCAGAATGGCTACCACAGTAAGATTAATTAACACATCCATCACCCCCCATAATTGCGATGAATATATTTCTTAAATATCATGTGCGCATGCCATGTATATTCATTTCATTCTGCCCTCTCTTATAGCATGAACATTATCTTATGCCACGAAATATTCTCGAAAAATAATATTTTAGCATATGCGTAATAATCCATGATTCGACTTTTCATAATATAGTTGACTTCCTCTTACTTGGATAATAATGTTGCAATGATATCCCTGTGTCTTTGAGCATAAATCTTTGTACATATGATTATTCTCTTAGAATATATATATGTATATATATGTATATATATATACAGTCTCTCTCTCTATATATATATTAAATATAAAGAGAGAAGGAGAAAGAGAAAGAGAATAAGCATTTTTAAGGCTTTGATGCATAGGTTTATTCTGTGGTAAGATTTTTTTGCTGCCTGATACCTATTTTTTATAGTGGTGGCATCTGAATTTCCCTCCAGGATCAATTAGTACCACATTCTTGATCCACGTACTTTGTGGAGATAATGCTCTCCTTTGGCATATGACCTCAGGCCTCCATCTTATTTCTCCCATTGCAGTGAATCATTTAGGGACCCAATCATTTAGGGTCCCAATCATGGGACTCAAGATGAGACATTTATGCCCAATCAGAGCCTTTCATGGCCCTCACTTTTGCTCGAGCATAGGAGCTGAAATGTCCTCTTACTGTCGGATGTGGACCTGGAAGAACTGGCTCCTATTACTGCTCAGTCCCTCAGGGGAGCTTTCCTGAGAGGGAGTTAACACAGAGCAGGCTGAGAGAGAGATGGAGAAAGAGGAACTGCTTCCTGAGGACATTGTTAGGTACCCCGAATCAAGCTCTGCCCCAAGCTAGCACCACTCCACAGTCTTTTCAGTGATGTGAACCAGTATAGTTCCATTTTGCCTTACGACATTTTGATTTGGGTTTTCTATCACTGGACGTTAAAAGAGAGTGCTATTTGATAAACACTTTACAGGGGCCTTTGGGGAGAATGATACCCTAGCCCAAAAGAATGATTCTAAAGGTATAAGTCTTTGAATCCTTGAAAACTGAGAGACTGGGAAACACCCACAGTCAGTGAGATATGTTGCCGTTCTTTCACTCATTTGAAGGACAAGACCTGGACCTAGTGAGAAACATGAGGCCCTCTCCTTGCTCTAAGAATGGCCCCTAACAGGAAGTTGGCAGTTCTCCCAGACCGAGCAGATAAAGAAGGGGCTTGTGCAGCAGTGTGGAGGTGGATAGACAGATGGCATCTACTTATACTTATTAAGGTTACGACTCTAGCTCCAGCTAGATTAGGGATGATTACAATTTCCCTGGTGAGTTTGTATTTGTCAACATCTCTGAAAAAGTCATGGCCCTGGTTATAAAGTGAGCACTCAAGAATACAATCCAAAAAAGCATAGAAAGATCCACAAGTGTTTTAGTCCCTAAGAAAGGATACTCTAGGTCCCTTGCTCACACATCCACTCTGTGTATTGATCAGAGGCTTGACATGCTGTGGGGCCTGCAACATGAGACAAATCCATCCAAATAATCACCACGATCCCTAAATCCCTTCCAAATGTCACAAGCCCCGCTTCAAATTCCATGTGTGTGGGTGGGACATGATGGCTCTTAATGACCTCATTGAAATGACCCAGGGTGATAGGCGAGCAGACAATGAGTTACCTCTAAATTTTATTTCTGAATGGTAGGTATTATCTGGAATTGAGAGCTCATTCATGTTAAAGACAACCACAAGAAAAGTCCTGAATACCTACTGTATGCCGTCAGCTTTTTATATTGAAGGCAAAGCGATGAAAAAGACAAGGTTTCTATGCTCATTGATAAGACAGTAAGTACAGGACATTTTGGTAGCTTATTGAAGGGCACCTAGCCCATTCTTTAGGTTAGTGATCAAGGAAGGTTTCCTGGAAGACATGAGCTAAAGGAAAAAGTAGTGAGGGAAAAGGGGTTGGCAGAGGGAGCACTGAAGCCCAGAAGGAACAGAGAAAGAAAGCAAGTTTGGAGGAACTGCAAGTATTTCTCTAAGGCCAGACCAGAATGTGCAAGAGAGGGAATGATATGAGATATTTGGATCAAATCAGGGAGGAATTCTGTGAGTTGTTTAGACACTTGGGTTTTATTTTGAGGGCAATAAACATACTTAAATAGGAAGGTGATTCTCTTTTAAATTTGGGGTTTTATTTTCAATTCCAGAAAGGAAACTAGATACCTTAATATTTGCAGGTTCGTTCTTCTTTCATGAGATGGATTAGGCATCATTTACAGTAGAGAGAAGGTTAAAGCAATAGACTATACTATGAAGCAGTAAATGTGCAATGATATTCCTGCCAATCTATTCTGCGGGCTTCCTCTGTCCTCCGTGGTGCTGTGTCTTGCAGAAGCGAGCATAGTCCTTCCTTTCTTGATCTCCAGGTCAGTGTTGACTAACCCTACCAGGCACTGGGATCTTGAAAAATGCCATATCAGTAGCCAGGAAAGGAGCTGGGAGTTTCCCAGACATACTGAATTTGAGTTCACGGTAAAGGATCTTTAACTGCTTATTTTCATTTATTCTACTGAAAGCTTCTAAGGAAGCTCCATTGGCACTATCTTTGCCTTAAATCTCATATGGGGTACTCCACAAAACACTTCTATGATCTCACTTAATCTTTTCCAAAACAGATGTCCAGAATTATGCTTCTCATTTGACAGATGAGAAAACTCTGGCTCAGAGTGGTTTGCCCAAAGTCACAGATCTCGTTTGTGGAGAGGATTGGGTTGGAAGCTAGGCATCCTGATCCAGAGTGTGGTAGTAATTGCTGGCAATACCAAAAACCAGGCAAAACAAAGAAAGGTTGCAGAAATAGGGAGGGGTGGTCTTTAGCCTAAAGAAGAGAAGACACATTTGAAACATTCATTCATCCAATAAACTGAGTATCTGCTATGTGCTAGGGTCCCTGCCAAGTGATGGAGAAAACAAAAGTGGCTCCAGCTGATATCATATATATGATTGGGGTGGGGGGGAGTGGGCATTCAACAGAAAAACCTCCATATTTTGTAGTTGCTTGGGATTTCTTCCTTTGAGAAGTTGTCCATTACCCTTTTCATAATGAAGCATGAATTTTTCTAAAGTACTGGCCTTATTAATTTCCCTGCACATCCATTGAACCCAGAGTGGGCACCTGACCTAGATCTGGTCCAACAATGACCCCTGGCTTTAGTGATTGGTTTAAGCCTGGCCGTGATCGCTCCCAGCAATTCCGTGGAAGCCACTGGGGAAGACACCTGTGCTCTTTTCTCAGGGATCTTGGTCTCTAAAGAAGTATAATACTGGAAGAGACAGTGGCCTTTTTGCCATCCCATGGGAAAAAAAAAATCTTCAAAATTAACGTAAGCATGGAATAAGGTAGAAGTTAGGAGATGAAGAGAGAAAGAGCCCTGGAAACTTCATGTAAACTCCTGGGTCTAGAGATGCCTTTGGGTTAGAGGGCAATAGATGCCCTTTTATGGATTAAATTAGCTAGTATTGGATGTCTGTCCTGATTGATACAAAAAGAGTTCTGTAATTTCAAATTGTGATAAGTACTAAGAAGGAAACCAACATAAGACTTTGAAAGAGCATAATTGTGGGGACATGGTTCATACGAGGTTGTTAGGCAAGTGACATTAAAGTTGCAACATGAAAGAGGAATAGGCTGTAGTGAAGCCAAAAGTGAGGACAAAATGCCCTTGGGAGAAAGAGAAAAATGGGGGAAAGCCCAGAGGAGGAAAAGAGCTGTTGCAAGTATTCAAAGGGCTGTTAAGCAGGATGAAACGCATTTTATTTGGCTTCCTTGGACTATCGGCATCAATGACTACAGTTGCAGTAGGTCAGATATAGACTGAACAAGAAGAACTTGCCAACGGTAAGAAAACTGTGACATCCCTGTCACTGGAGGACACCAGAAGTGGATGTGGTTACAAATCAAGGGTGTTTTACAGGGAAGTTATTTTACTAGACGAGGGGTGGCTAGTAGTCATTTATTTCTTTACGTATTCAACAAATATTTTTTGAGATCCTGCAGTGTCCCAGCTCTAACACTGTGCAAGATGGTAAACAATGTTCAGTGTCGCAACCGACTCAAAGAACTGACAGTCTAGTGGGGACTACTGATCACTCACTTGTCAGCTCTGTCACAGTTTGGCAAGTGGTAGGGCAGGTGGAAATGCAAGGTGCTTTGTGAACACGGAAGAGGACAGCTCACTCAACCAAGAATGACCTGAAAGGTCATTTACAATCCTGTAAAAGTACGATCCTAAACGTCAGGTAAAAGTTCCTGTGAAACCATTGATTGGAATCCAAGAGCAAGTTCTTGTCATTGATGGGAAAATCCCTTTCCAGGATAAAGTCAAATGAATGAATTCTAGTGCTAATCAGGAGAATTAAACAAGCAACCTGCCTTGTAGAATGGCATCTTAGCGAAGATCATAAAGTGAAAATATTACATCTGAATAGTTAGCATAGAATTCATCTTAGAGAGGCCCCTGTCTCTGGGAAAACATCTCAAAAATCTATGAGGGGGACCATAAAGAACTGGGGCATAAGGGACAACAGGAAACCTCACAATAAAGTGAGATGGTTAAGCTTCTCAGCAGGAGACAACAAGAGAAATTTGTGTTTGGTTTTGTTTTTGGTTCTGTTTTCTCAAAGGTTGAGAGCTGTAAACAGAAAAGAGGAGTCAGAGAAGTAGACCACAGAACTCTCTCTGGCCGTTGGCATGTTAAGACGGGAAGATGCCCAACGTTCCCTTTGAAGAGCCTTGCATTGTTTCTCCATCTGCCCTGGATCCCTGACTCTTCAGCGTAGTCTACTACCCTC
>NW_024424786.1:14538109-14593682 GCF_017311325.1 Ursus maritimus
TGCCTCCAGGGAGGGTGTGTATGTGTTCCAGCTGGGTGAACATCTAGGAAGAGAGGTGGATTTTTCATCGATCTGTGTTGCGTAAAACAGAGACACCATGCATGGACACAGGAGCCCAGAGGGGACTGATGATATAAGACCTGCAGAAATCCAGGGAAGGTCTTGGAATTCTATGGAGGCATGGGATGGAGAATTTTGGACCAATCTTGTCTTGATCTCAAGGGACAAGGAGGACTTAGCACCATGATCTCTGGGTTATACTCACCTTATTCTAGACTGAGTATACTAAATGTTACACTTCTGTTACAGTATGACTTCTATTATATCATAACTGGGGTACACATATATGGTTTCCTCTCAGCCACCGCCACCCCAAGTGTGAGATCCTTGAAGTTCTTTATAAGTTCTCTGATGCCTAGTAGCTGACATGGATAGGGCTAGATGAATGCTTGTTTGGGGTCCTGTGCCTTTCCCCTAGAAGCAGAGAAGATATGAATCAGCCTCAAGCCACTAACAAGTTACAAGCTCCTAGACAAAGGCTTGCACCGGTTCTGGGAATTGTGATAATGAGGCTGCAGAGGGCCTCTGGGCTGAGCCAGCTGCTAAGGACACAGGCCCTGCCCAGCTCCTACCTCGTGTGCGCTCTGACTGGAAACAGGGATGTGGAAGCTCATTAGGGAGGAATGGTTTTTAAAAAAAATAGCATCATCATCTCTAATCAGGCAGTGGGCTAAGGGTCAGATCCTTCGTAACAGGAATGTGGGCTGGGAGGGCAGGGGTGGGGTAGCTGTGATGGGGCACGAAGGGGCAGCTGACGAGTGACACTTCTGGTCACCCTCGCCCACCTCCAAGGGCACTGTGCGGGAAGGTCTTAATTAGGGCCCCTGCGGTGCAATCAGTTCCTTGGGAAACACTGCCAGCCAGTACTGCCAGCCTGACAGGAAAGAGCAGATGTGCTCAGGCCTGGGCTTTGGGACGGAAAGGCGAGGCCGGCCTGGCACGGAGTAAGGAGCAGAGGAGGCCTATCGCACCCACACAGGCCTGGCCCTGCCAACATCTCCAGGCTTGTGCTTCCGGGACTTCTGATGGGAATGCTGAGAATGGCTGAGGGGAAGGCCCAGACTTCCTCCCCACACAGACACTGCTTATTGGAAGGATGTTGGCGCAAACCACACTGCTGGCTGTCCCCCGCTTCCCCTCAGCTCAATTAAGGCAGTAATCGGTATTTCTTAATTGCTGCTCCTGCTCCATCTCCTGCCCCGCCCCCTCTCTCCGTCCACCGCAGTATGGTACCAGGAGACCAGTCTGTCCTCGCGGCTAGCCTGGAAAGGAAAGGAAGGAGCTCGAGGAGGCTTAAAACCCTTCACGCCTGGTAGGGAAAAGCCTTGCAGAAACAGTGCTACAGCTGGAACACTACTACCTGGCCAGGCTCAGACCCGAATCGGAGGCCACCCTCTAGCGCCCAGGGTGACATCGGTCCAGCACCTGGGTTAATCTCGACCTGGCCTTGCTTTTCTAATTCCAGTCTCTCTCAACTTGATTCTCAGTTTATAGTTATGGTCTTTCATTATAGGACTCATTGTCTGGGGTGAACCTTCACACCTCTTTGTGGAATGAGGTTAGGTATAAATAGAAAAAAAATTACAACTATTTGTGTGCCAATAAAAACCACTGGGTAATGTGATGGTGAGCGACTGGTGGGTAGGTGGAATGCAGCATTAAAGGAGGGCTTTTTGATGCTATCAAATCCAACTTATATGCCCTCCTCTGAGGAGATGATGAGACGACTTGGTATGGGAGCAACTCCAGAAGTTCGACCGTTAATTCCTGTTGAGGTGCCTGGGGGAGCCTGGGAAGCCCCCTGGAAATCTCAGATTAAGATTTTCTAATAGGATGTGCTTCTTCACCTTCCTTACCTCCCTCTTCCTCTTCCTCCCTTCCTCCATTCCTTCCTTCTGTCTTTCCTTCCTACTTTCCCACCTTCCATCCCTCTTTCACTTATTTCCTTATACATTTAATTGAGCATTCAAGTTCAAGGTTCTACATCAGGTAATGACCGAAAGATAAATCAGATATGAATCCTCATTGGAAACTTTCTTGGATCTGTGTTCTAAGAAGGGAGATCAGATATGTTCACATACAACCATCATGTAGGGTAGGCAGTGATATGTGTCTTTAAAGAGACACAGCTGAAGGACTAGGGGAATTCTTTATTCCCCACTCTGCCCTTATCTTGACTATTCACCTACTATATCCAATGCCCAGAAATGACATTCAGGTAGTCATTATACCTTTAAGGCGACCCCCCTTGGGTGGTTGACATTCTTGCGCCCTGAGAATCTTTGTCTCAAGGCAAATACTTATTTGAAGCCCAGGAGGCCAAAGGTCTGTTTAATTCACTTCTTGAATAGCTCTGAGAAAATGCCCAGTTGGTGTAGACACTCTTAATTGGTGATTAAGTTGGCAGTGCCAGCCTGTCTGTGAGAGGCTGACAGCGTGTGAAGCTGATATGAAATCAAAATCCAGCCCAGAATAATGTACTGCAGACCAAATAATGCTTTCCCCCAACTTGACTTTAAAATTGGCCTCTATTATACATAGCTTATCCATCTTCTGAAGCTCATTCATTAACTCTTTCTGAACCCAGTTGAATATTGATGTGTCAGGAAAGATCATGCTTGCTGCATTCTGGAAATTCAGCCTGGCCGCTAACCCCTAAGAACTGCTCAGGCAGCCTGGGAAGCGGTCAGTGGCTCTGTGCTGCTGTCAGACAATGTGTGAACAAGGTTAGAGCTTGGAACAATTCTAAGTTTTATTCTACCTTTTGGATCATGCTCTCCAATAGAAAAACATAATGTGAATCACAAACGTGAGCCATTATATCATTTACAATTTTCTAGCAGTAGACTTATTTTTAAAAAGTGACGGGATTTTAAAAAGTGATGGGATTTTAAAAAGTAAAAGGAAACAAGTGATGGGTGGTAAGGAGGGCACGTATTGCATGGTGCACTGGGTGTTATACTCAAGTAATAAATCATCGAACTTTACATCAAAAACCAGAGATGTACTGTATGGTGACTAACATAATATAATAAAAAAATATTACTATAAAAAAATAAAATAAAAAGTAAAAGGAAACAGGTGAAATTAATTTTAATACCCCGGGAGCCTGCTTCTTCCTCTCCCACTCCGCCTGCTTGTGTTCCCTTTCTCGCTGGCTGTCTCTCTCTCTGTCAAGTAAATAAATAAAATCTTTTAAAAAAATACCATTTTAACACTTACAGGGGAAAAATGAAATATTTTACATTTTTGGGGGGGTGCTAGGTCTTCAAAATTTGGTACAGATATTACATTTACAGATTAGCCACTTTTTTTTTATTTTAATGTTTTTTTATTATATTATGTTAGTCACCATACAATACATCCCCGGTTTCCGATGTAAAGTTCGATGATTCATTAGTTGCGTATAACACCCAGTGCACCATGTAATACGTGCCCTCCTTACTACCCATCACCAGTCTATCCCATTCCCCCACCCCCCTCTGAAGCCCTCAGTTTGTTTCTCATAGTCCATAGTCTCTCATGCTCATTCCCCCTTCTGATTACCCCCTCCTTTCTTTATCTCTTAGTTCTTAGAGATTAGCCACATTTTAAGTGCTTAGTAGCCACACAAGACTAGTAGCTACAAAAATGGAAGCACAGACTAGGACAGTTGGGAGAAACTTCTTATCACTAGAGCCCGTTGGCAAGAAATACCAGCATTAATTTTTATCTTCATCCCATACATATACACGTCACTTTTCCTTCCAAAATACAGCTTATCCATGCATGTACTTTATCCCCATTTTGTAGATGACAGAACTGAGCTCAAAGAAATAAAATAATGTGCCTTACAAATTACTTCAACAGGCAGTAAATCATAGAGCTGGGATTTGACTCCTGTTCTAAATCCCACCATCCTGGCATTTTCCAAAGTCCCGTAAGCTCCACAAGATAGGTTTAGAGTCAAGGATATTTGAGGAATGCTCCATATGATGGCCCAATCTTGGGGATTCACAGTATTGAATTCTATGTTGAAGGCTCCAGGCAGTCCCCTAGTTAAAGGAACCTGTTTACTTCCCTTTCATCCTGTTTCCCAAATATGGAATATGGAACTGTGTTTTATGCAACATCTGTTAACATTCTAAGGAACTAGCATTTCACATAACTGGCTTTGGGAAATGCACTCTGCCAATGGAATTCCACTTATTGGAACAAGGCTCTCAGCCACAGAAGAGGTCACATCACAAGTAATGACAGGATTTTTGAATGTCAGCCTCAGGCATTCAAAGGAGGCACTGTCTGGTGACTTCAGTTTAGCAATAATATTGTTCCTATTTGGCCCCTTCAGCTTCAGATTAAAATCATGGAGTGTGACCTGTAAGGTTCATCTTGGCCAGCCAGAATTCATGCAGTACCAGAGCTCAAATAACCAACTCCTTCTCCATCTCACACAGTGATGATTTATGTTCATAATGTTAATTGGGGTCCTTTAAGACCTTAGAATAACTTCTAAACCAAAACACAAAGAAACTTGCATTCATATAGTGTAGTTTTAGCATAAAGTAAAAGTGATCACGTTTCCATTTTTTGGGAAAATCACCAATTTGCGTATGGAACATTGGTGCTTAAATTGATTGAGTACTTACATGTATTCAACATGGTTCGAAGACTTCACGGCAACTCAATGGAGGTAGGAACCATTATCATCATCATCACCATTGTAAGCTGAGGAAACTGAGGCATATAGGGGTTATGGAACATGCCAGAAGTCACACTAGAAAGCAGCAGGGAGTCTGTGATTTCAGGGAGTCTGGCACCTAGCTCATATGTTTAACCATCACCATGTAATCCTGAATCAATGAATCCTCCATAACAACCCATTTTAGAACCCAATTGGACAAACAAGGTAGATGAGAGTGCATGCGTATGTACAGAGAGATAGAGAAAGAAAGAGACATAACAGAGAGAGGCAAACTAGACCCTCTTAGAGATTGGGAGAGAAATAGTGATAGAACCTCCCTGTCAAGGAATACTTTATAGAGAGTGTTTATATACTCTCTATACTCACAACAATTTATTTGAGTTAGGTATTAGGACTACTAACAAAGTGGCTAAGCAGGAGGGGAACTCGAGGTCTCTGCTCCCAGGTCACAACCCTGTCTACCACAGGACTGCTGTTCTAGGAAATTAGCCACAAGTTCCCTCCAGCCTCCTCTCCTTGCCTTAAATCATCTGAAGGCACGTTAAAATGAGGACTGTGTCCACGTTTCTAGTACATATCACAACCCTCCTTCAAGTTCTGAGTCCAGACACCATCCAGGCTTCCCTCCACATTTCTAAGGCCCCAACGAGACTGACCAACAGCATGGCAAGGAGCCAGCATTCTTATTTCCTGAAGTCGGATGACTAGGAGGCCTCCGGGTGTCTCGGCCCATTTCCCGGCACACAGCTGCTGTGGCAGAGCCTGTAAAAATGTTTCAGCATCAGACTGGGAAACCGCATGAGGGACCATTTGGAGAATGGAGACACTCTCCTTGTGTTAGTGTCAGGAAAGAGGGAAGCAAACTAAGGCCTACAGGGGGGCCTGGATGGGAACCTGTCTGGTGTGTACCCTGGAGAGACTCTGACCCAGGTAACAACTGAAAACCCCAAACCCTTCCCAGTTCTCAGTTGCCCTCAGGGCCCCAAAGGACTGGCTGGGGGGATCAGTGTAGGAAATTCATGCTGGGAGTAGGGTGGCATGGGGTGTATGTGTGTTGGGGGTGGTGGTGTTAGAGTCCCTCAACTCAGCCTAGTCCCTTTGCTGGAGGGTCACATGGACAGGTTGTTCTTTTGAGGGGACCTGGGTGACATCCTGGCAAACCTCTTTGTTTTCCTGCTGGTTCCTTCCAGATGCAAGTAGAGGGGCCTGTTTTATATTTCTGTTTAACAAATTAGTTACAACTTTTGGGTTTTCTCACGCAAGCCAACACATCAAAACATGCCTGAGAGTGCTGGAGAATGTCCCAGTGGTCCCAGACCCTCTGGAAAAATACTCATTTGGACAGCTGCAGGAGGTGGGACCAAGGATTTCCTTTGAAGCCCCTCATTTGGAGGAGGAAACTTGCCAAAATGGCCCCCCAGAAGGGGTGGGGAGAGAATCTATGGTGAACCTAATTCTGTGACCAAAATGGATTCTTTTACTAGACGCTGAGGGCGATGTTCATGTTAATAGCTACCACTATTGGTATTACTTAGTAAGCATTTAACACATTCATTCAGTCAATAAAGGTCGCTTCGCATTATCTAATTCTCGCAATAACCCTTTATGAGCTAGGTATTATTTTCTGCAGATGAAACTGAAGGGTAGAGCCCTTTTAAAACTTGTTCAGTTTCCCTCAGCTGGTTTTCACAGTGGAGGTGGGCTATGAGGCATCAATTTTTTTTTTCTGATTCCAAAGCTCATATTCTTTATTTATTTAGTTACCCATCTATTCATTCACTTATTAAACACATATGTATTGGGTGTTCACTATGCTAGGCATTCTTCTGTGTACTAGGGAGGTAGGAGTGAACAAAACAGACAGAGCCTTCATTCTAACAGAGAGACAGACAAAACCCAGGAAACTAGTGAAATTGTAGTGTGTTCGATGTTGGTGTGCAGAAGAAAATAATGCAGATGTTATACGTTAAGGGCAGGAAGAAAATTTAACCAAGGTAAGGAGAATAGGGGATACTAGAGTGGGGAGAGGGAGACCTTGTTATTTTAGATTTGGCCAGTGAGGAATATCATCCCTAAGGAAGGACCTATTATTTAAGGGAGCTATTTAGGTGAAGAGGGTTCCAGCTGGGGGACAAGGGCAAATGCTGTGAGGTGAGACTATGCTTGGCACTGGAGGAATAGCAAAGAAACCAATGTATCTAGAGTGAGGCAGAGTAGAAGGAAATTGGGTCAGAGAGGAAGTGGGGGCCCAGATCATGCAGGGTCTTATAAGCTATTGTATGGAGTGAGTGAAATGAGAAGTCAAAGGAAGGTCTGGACCAGAGGAATGACTTGAACTGACTTACCCTCTAAAGACTGCTGTGTATGGGTCAGCATGCATACATATAAATCATAGTTCTGTCTGCTGATGGGGCCCAGGAGCAATGACATCCCCCTACTAGCAGGTACATTTAGTACCTAGATCTCGGCTTCTAAATATCATTTCCCAATGAAAGAAACCAGGGCTCCTTAAAAAAGTTGTTGTTTCTAGGATTAGGGCAGGAAAAACACAAGATGGAATTTCTTTTGGTGCCAGCAATAAAGAGGTGCCTGCCTGAAAAAAGTTTGGGGGCATGTTGAAAGGAGACAGGAATCAATTTAAAGGTCAAATCTAGGATAATTTGAGTGGCAAAATAAACAGTGATAGAATTAGATTAAAATCCATAGAATAAAATAAAAATAGTGATACAAATACATAATTCATTAAATAAGCAAAGGGGGGAAGAGAGAGAGAAGAATTCAAATTAATAAATGTAGAATCAATGAAGGAAACATAAATTCACTATTAGTATAGGACATTAATAGCTGTTGCAGGCAAGTTCCACCAATAAACGCTCAAATTGGAGGGTGAAAATTTGAACAGAATAGAATATTAGCACAGTTTTGAGGTATATTCTCCAAAATATTGACTAATTACAAAGGAAACGACAATAACATGATAGCGGAGACACCCAATAAATGCCGCTTGAAATCAAGTGGTTAAGATGAACATCACCAATAAGACATTAATATCTTACAAGCATCTTACATCAACATCATATGTAGCCTGAGTATGGTGCACTGAGAACACATTTCTTTGGTGTGCTTATTAAAAGGTATAATCTTGGGGCACCTGGGTAGCTCAGTTGGCTAAATGTTGGACTCTTGGTTTCAGCTCAGGCTGTGATCTCAGAGTCATGAGATGGAGCCCCATGTCAGGCTCCCTACTCAGCTTGGAGTCCGCTTGAGATTCTCTCTCTCTCCCTCTGCTCCTCTCACTCCTTCTTTCTCTAAAATAAATAAATAAATCTTTTTAAAAATGTATAATCTTAATCTCATTATAAGAAAACACCAGACAAGTTGGTAGACATTCAACAAAATAACTGACCAGTACTCATCCAAAGATCATTAAAGTCAAGGAGAATTGGAGAATTTCTCACAGATTACAGGTATAATAACATTGTGTAATGTGGGATCCTGGATTGCATCCATCAAGAGGAAAGAAAAAAAAAAACTGGGACAAAAAGTGGAAATTTGAACACAATCTGTAGTTAATAGTCTTGTTAATGTCTTGGTTTTGACCATTGTAAGATGGTATGTAATTGTTAACATTAGGGGAAGTTGGGTAAAGGATATGCACGAACTGTCTGTACTAGTTGTGGAACTTTTCTGAAAGTCAGTTATTTCACAATAGAAACAAAAAAAAAACTATGGATATTAACTAGACTTACTGTGGTGGTCATTTCACATGTAAATATATAGAATCATGTTGAAACGAATATAATGTTATATGTCAATTGTATCTCAATTAAAAGAAAACTAGATAAAAAATCTTAATAAGAACCTTTAACTAAAAGCTGCTAGATGGACAATATGCTGTGTAGGGCAAGACCAGAAGTCAGAAACCCAGTTAGGAGGCTGCATTGGACAGGATTCTGGTGAGCCTAATGGTAGTTTGGAGTAGGGTGTAGCCAGAGAGGATGTGAGAAGTAGCTGGATTCTGGAAATTTCTTGACAGTAGTGCTGATAATATTTACTGGTAGAATGATGTTAGGAGGAAAAAAAAAAAAAAAAAAGAACTCAGGATGACTTTCAGGTGTTTACCCAAGGAACTAAACTTCCAACAGAAGACATCTTTTAAGGTGCTTTACTTATATTATTTCAATTAATCCTCACAAAAATATTATGAGCTAAGTACTCTAATCACCCTATTTTAATAGTGGTAAAAACAACTAATATTTCCCAAGTATTTACACTGGGCACTTTACATGTGAAGTCTCATTTCATCCTCACTTTGTCATTATTCCTATTCAATATATGAAAAACCAAGACCCAGAGAGGCTAAGGAGCCTTGCCACTGCCACCCAGCTGGTACCTAATAGAAATAGGATTCAGCCCCCTTGAGCCTGATTCAGGGGCCCGAGCACTGAGCTGCAGCACTCAATTGCCTAATTTTATAGCTGGGGAAATGGAACTTTAGCAGGTTGCATAATCTGCCAGGATTCACACTGTTCAAATGTGAGAAGGCCAGAATCTGACCCCAGCTGTGATTTTAAAGCTCGAGCTCTTCAGCCTAATGCCCTGCTGTTGGATCCTGTACATTGGAGCGTAGATAGTGTCAGATACAGAGCTCTCTGGCACAGCCCGCAAGGGTCTGGCTGGGGGCTGTTGGTGGCAAGAGGCCACGAAGGGTAAATCGGCCACCTGTGGGGACCAAGCCCCAGCCAGCGATTCGAGTGGCTTCCTTGCCCCTGGTTCTTATGCTGTTCCATGCCCTGAGCGATGAGGGGGAGACGTCATTACCAGCCCAGGTAGCACCGCAGTTCCATATGCTGGAGCCACACGTGCCCAGGAAACCTGCTATGCCCATCAGCCTCTTTGGTCAGCCGCCAGTTGGAAAGGACAGATAAATCATGCACTCATTTTAATGGGCCAAAAGGTCCCTGCTTTCCCTTTCTACTCTATAGCAGGCCTGCCCGACCCTCCCTGGCCCCAAAAGCACAGAGAAATGTTCTCAATCTCTGAAAAACAGAAATGAAGTCTTTTCACAAGGAAAGAATATGCCCAAATAATCAATCTTGTGTGTCTCGGGTAACAATTAAACCTAAGAACTGGGAGAAGGTGATTTTTTTTTCCTGTTTCTTTCTATATTTTTTCTTTTTCCAATTTTTTATAATGATCACGTTACTTTGAATATCTAAAGCATTGATTATTTGATAACTATTTAAAAGAAAAATCTAAGTGTGGACTCTGACTTAAGAATCCTTACATTAGAATATTAGGCCTACTGGCTATGTGATCTTGAGCAAGTGATCTATTTAAGTCAGAGTCTCCTTATCTGTCGAAATGGGTTAATATAAGATCCTACCTTTATAGAGTTTTTAATGAGGATTAAATGAGATAATATATGCAAATAATTTAGCAATAACTTCTAGCTATATTATTATCATTATAATTAGTATTAACTCTTCAATTATACTCTGTTTTCTTTCCTCCATGCTATCCTCTCTTCCTTGCCCCCATCTGGGTGCTAAACCCATTCTGTTCATGAATAAAAGGGAAATGGGGGGGGGGGCCTCTCCAGTGGACGGTCTGAAAGTGGACTGCAGGGAGACTTCTCCAGAAAAAGTAGCCATTTCATCACTACTGTTCTTAGCAAGGCAGTCAAACAAAGGCTGGTGGTTTTTGTTATTCCTGTTCTCTGGGGAGCACATCCTTAGTGTCTCCAGTAAATTGGACTTTCAAAGGTAAATGTAAATTCTAGTGTTAATTTATTTAAAGTAAATTATTCAAAGAGTCATATGTCAGCAAACCTCATCTTGTGGCACTATATTAATGTCTTCCTTAAATACAGCTCGCCCTTTCTAAAAGCTGTTTTATGGGTCCAGGAAATCTGTCTATTACAAAGAAGTGCTTATTGTAAAGGATGTTTTAGTCTTTGGGTTCAATTAGGGAGAGAGCCAGGGTCAATGGGAGCCCTATGTGTGAAACAGCTTTAATAGCTGAGATGTAGTAGGGAAGTGGGAAGCCCGCTAAAGCACATGGGTTTTTACCCGGCAGGAAGGGATGTGAAGAAAGATAAATGAAGGGCTTGATTCAAATTTCACCAGCCCTCAGGGAGCCTAGTGACAGTGTCCGACCAATCCATTGTAGTGGAAAGAAGGCAGGTTCAGAGTGGGAATTTCTGGGTCCTAGTGTCTTCTCAGGGACAATTCATGTCTCCATGTCTGGACTTTTTTCTCTCAACACTGGGGAGAGGAGTGTCTTCCCTCTAGGGCGACTTGTTATTGGTATCAAATGAAACAGCTATGAAATGCTTCGAAAGATTCAAAGAATCAGAGAGAGAGAAAGCATTTTAATTATGGCTATTAATTACTATTTTTGATTATTATCTGATTTCAGGTACACAGGATTGAATTACTTCTCCTCCTTTGTTCTTGAAATATTATCATCACCAAGGCCCTTTTTCTTATTTATTCCTTATTCTTTTCGATCCTGGTTCTTCACCCCTGTTCCAGGCCACAACCACCACTTCTAACAACTACTTTAATGTGCTTAACATGTTCTTTAGAAAATACACACACATACTCACTGAGCAGGGAGCCCAATGTGGGACTTGATCCCAGGACCCTGCGATCATGAACTGAGCTGAAGGCAGGCACTTAATGCACTGAGCCATCTAGGTGCCCCAGGATAAGCAATTTCCAGAAGAGAAAAACCCAAAGGACTAGCAAGCATATGCAGTTTAGCTCAAATGTATTAGTAATCAGAAAAATGTGAATCAAAACAAATGAGCTATCACTTAACGTATTTTAGACTGGTCATAATTAGATGAATGGAAAGTGCCAAGTGTAGGTGGAGATGAAGACTATAGTTGCCCTTACCCACTGCTGGTGGGGAGTGATGGGGAGTGGCAACAGGCAGGCTGGTTCAAGAGAGCCATTTGACCAGTATACAGCCAAATTCAGACACACAGAGTTTCAGATAGTTATTATTTTTTGTGATTTCCTTTTTGCATTAAAAATATTTTTCAAGGGGCGCCTGGGTAGCTCAGTCGGTTAAGTGTCTGCCTTTGGCTTGGGTCATGATCCCAGGGTCCTGGAATTGAGCCCCCCCCCTCCATCTCCCTGCTCAGCGGGGAGTCTGCTTCTCCCTCTCCCTCTACCCCTCCCCCTGCTTGTGCTCTCTCTGTCTCTCTCTCTCTCTCAAATAAATGAATAAAATCTTTAAAAAAAATATCAAACACCTACTTTTTGTCATTCAAAAATAATTATTCAATACCTACTAATTTAATTCCACGTAGCTGTGCTGGATGCTAGAGCGACAACAGTGTACAGCTCAGACATGGTCCTTGCTCTCACCGAACTTAAGACACAGTTTGGAAATGTTTGGTCATCTCTGTATTACCAGGACCTAGCAGGGTGTCTGGCTTGCTCCAGCTCACTGAATGTCTGCTGAATGAATGAACAAGGAGCAGCAGACATTAACCACACCATTGCTTTCCAATCTTATCACGAGCGTGGATCAACTTTCAGCTCTAAGACAGTCCCCCAGGCAAGGCTGGTACTTTTCATTCTGCAACCTACACTGGCCTCCAGGTGACCCTTAAACCTACCTCCCCCACCTTACCCACCACCCCCTCAAAGTTATTTGCAACTAACATTATTTGTCTTCCAAACACTTGGCTAAGCTTCTTTACCTCCTAAGATACATTAGATGATGCAGGTAATATTTTTATGCATATTTTCCGGATGAGGAAACAGAAGCTTGAGCAGTGCTGAAAGATGCCTAAGATCACCCAGCTTTCAGGTGCAGGCTGAGCTCTACCCCAGATTGTACTCTGCTCCATGGCTTGAACCCTTGACACTGCATCAGTGTTTTGGGGTGTGTGGGTGGGTGGGGGGTGTCTTAGTTCGTGCCTGCTATAACAAAACCACACAGATTAGGTGGTCTGGGGCGGGCCTTCTCCAGGTAGAGACCTCTTTGTGCATCCTCACATGGCAGAAAGGGCAAGGAGCTCTCTTAGGCCTCTTTCGTAAGGACATTAATCTAATCACCGCCCCCAAATCCCACCTCCTAATGCCACCATGCTGGGCATGAGGATTTCAACATCTGAAGTTGGAGGGGATGTGGACAGTGAGACCACAGCGGGAGCATTTAGCTTTGTAGTGGTACCTAACACCTTCCCCTAGACACAGAATGTGCTTGGCAAATACCTGCTGGATGAAAACGGCATTTTTGTAACTGTCTGTTAACGCATTAGTTTTCACCCCACGGTCTGGATAGAGAATCACCGACACCAGCCTCCTGCCCTCACCCTCCATCAGCAGAAAGTGCTCATTAGAATGGAACCCCAGAGCTTTGCCTTAGCTCCTCCCAGGAACCTCAGCCTGTACCCTCCCAAGTGGTTCTGACCGAGGGTTGAAAAGATTTATGGCATCCTCTAGCTGCTGACAGTGTTTCCCTATTGATCCTGCTTCCGGAGCTCTGCTCAGAGGACAGGGAGTGAGCGAAATGCCAAATTTTTACCAGGCTCACTGCAAAATCAGCCAGACAGCCCAGGCCTCCTTTGGGACTTGGAGCCGAAGGCGGAGAGCCACTGAGTCACACACGGTAGTGGGCGAATTGTCCCCTCCTTCAGTCAGTGCCTCAAGAGCCAGTTTACAGGTTTAATCCAAGGTCTTTGCTTGAAGGTTTCAGTCTTCCCTCTCTCCTGAGACATTTATCCGCCATGCTGCCACCCCTCAACGTACATCCACTACAGCCCCTTTCACGCTGCTGGCCGGGATCGGTCTACAACATGCTGATGTTTTCTATCAGCCTTTAAACTCTTTGAGGGCAGGGGCTGCACAGCTCCAGCACGTGGAACAGGGTCTGCTGTGGATAAGGTTGAATGAAAGAATGACACAGATACTGGTCAATTTTCACAGCAGGAACTAAGCCTGGGAGAAACTACTGGCATGGATGAGTTAGAAATGCCAGATTGCAGTTGCGCGATTCCGGAGAGTAGGAACGTCATTTGTTTCATGCTGAGATACAAGCGGTCTTATCCGGGGGACGAACACGGGTCAGGGAGTGCAAAGTGTGTCCCTCTATCACCCCTCCCTATGATCCCATCGAGGACAGATAATATTCATTGTTCCAGGCACCCTGTTTCCCTGAAAATCCAGGCGGCCTTCACAAACCATGACAGACGAAATCTGAGTCATCCTCCGGCTAGAAACAGTGAGCCGTATCGTGCTTCGCACCAGTGTATACAAAGCCATGGTTCTCAGAGTCTGACTGGAAAGAAAGTGCTTTCACATATAAAAAAAGTTAAATAATACTACAGCGCTCCATGATAGCTTATTCACTTATTTAACACACATCTATTGTGCGCCTATTACAGGCTGGCTACTATGTGAAATGCTGGGGATACAGGAAGATGAACAAGGGGCCCGTTCCTGCTTTCAAGGAGTTTGCAGTGCAACGGAGGACGTGGAACGTGCAGTGAATATGCAATGTGGTAAGCTGGTATTGAAACGTGGGGCACTATGTGGACCTGTAGAAATGGCCTTGGGAGATCTGAGAAGGACCCAGAGAAAGGGCACTGCACTAGTTTCCTGATTACCATGAATTAGAGGCTTAAAAGAACAGATACATATTCTCTCACAGTTCTGGAAGTCAGAAGTCCAAAGTCAGGATCGTACTCCTTCCAGAGGCTCTGAGGGAAATTCCTTTCTTTGCCTCCTCCAGCTGCTGGTGGCTGCCAGCCTTCCTTAGCTTGTGGCCTTGGCACGCCAATCTTCAAGGCCAGCATCCTCAAGCCTCTCTCTGCTCTGTTCTCCCATTGCTGCCTCCTCTGGTGTTTGTCAAATCTCCCACCATCTCCCCCTATAAAGATACAGGTGTGGCATTTAAGGCCTATCCGAATAATCCAGGATGATGTCCCCATCTCAAGATCCTTAGTTCAATCACTTCTGCTGTCTTCTGTTTGCCATATAAGGTAACATTCATAGATTCCGGGGGTTAGGATATGGATATCTTTGTGGGGGGCACATCTTTCAGCTTTCCACAGCACCCAGTACTTGAACCGTGCCTGGCACTTATAGGCACTCAATAAATGTTTCCTGCATCAGTAAAGTTGCATCTAATCTGAGAACCTAAGGATGAGTATGGAGAGAATTGCATACTCTTGTGCGGAGAGGATGGGGTAGGAATCAAGAGGAGGGGTCCTAAGGCCATGCAGCTTGCCAGGCCCGGGGACTCAACGAGCTGCAGCTGTCCCTGGGCATCCCTGGCATCGCCCTCACTGAGGAGCCCCTCAGAGCTGAGCCCACAAACTAATCTGAGCCAGTGGCCCAGAGCCAGCTGGCAAGTGTCCAGGAGGTGGTGGGATCATAGAAGTGGTGGTGCCAGGGGCAACCTGATGTGCAGCATGGCCTTGTCAACATGACAAGACAGGGGCAGGTGTGGAGGTGGCAGGGGGGGTAGGGGTGGGTAGGAACTTGCAGGGGCAGTGTTGGCAGCCTGCCTCCCGAGCCAGGCATTGGTGACCCAGGGCCCAATGTCTACCTTCAGGGCACACCTGGCGTGCAGGTGAGGGCCCCAGGCTGTGGACCAGGATTGCCCAGTGAGGCACCAAGGGAAGGTCACTGTCAAATAAGACCACAAGGAGCAAGGGAAGCACTTCGACCTGGAGGAGTGAATTCAGGGGCAGCTTACTTGCTTCTACGACTTCCAGGAAGAGATCCCAGAATTGGAGATTGATGTGGATGAACTCTTGGATGTGGAGAGTGATGATACCAGGGCTGTCAGTGTCAAGGAGCTGCTGGGTGACTGTTACAAACCCACTGGGGCCTTCTCTGGCTGGCTGGACAAGACCTGGAACATGTGGAACTGAGCACACCCCAGAAGAAGTAAGGGTCCTTGACCAAGCAGGCCAATGGCTCTCACAGGACCATCGCTGTCCCTCCCCCCTCCTCAGAATGGGTAGCAAAGCAAATACCAGGGTGCCCTGAGCCAGGCCTGGGCCAAGAACAGGGCTCTTTTTGCACCTGGCCCAGGGTCCTCTTCCCTGTCCCCTCAGTTTCCATTTTGGGGTTTTTAAAATTGTTATTGAACTGATGGAACTTAAAAAAAAAAAGAGGAGGAGCTGGGGAAGGAAGCAGGAAGACCAAAAGTTGAAACTGATTCAGGTCGACACCAAAGTCGAGCAGGCAGGAGGTAGGAAGCAAGCCTGGGGTCAGTGGTGGGTAACTGCAAAATACCAAGGAGGAAAGTCAAGGCCAGTGTAGGAGTAACCCCTATAAAATAGAAAGCTCACCAGCAGCCACTTTAGGCATGACTCTGACCCCTTTGCCAGATGAGGACAACTGTGGAGAGAGTGGTAAGGACTCTGTGATGCCGTGGGCTCCGTGGTTTCCCACCTGTCCCCTGTGCCTGCGGTGCCCTTGCCCTTCCTTGCCAACTCCTACTCATATTTCTGGTCTCTGTCCGTGAATCTGTTCCTGACTCTGGCTTTCTTATCACCCTGCCCTCTTCCCACAGAGCCCAGGGTAGCCAGTGGGAGAGGGGAGCAGCAGCAGGGTGGTAGGCAAGAGTGACTGAGTGGGAATGGAAGCTCTACCATGACAGAAGCTTCATAGGTGAGGATTTTGCCTGTTTCTTCACTGTGGTGTGCCTACTGCCTGAAACAGTGCCTGGCACATAATAGACATTCAATAAATATTTGTTAAGAGAATGAACAAATGGAGCCAGCTTTTGTGTTCTAATCCTGCTTCTACTACTTACAGCTGTAAGGGAATTATATAACCTCTCTGTGCCTCAGCGTTCTTGTCTATAAAATCAGGATCCTAGTTATCTGCCTCATGGGGTTGTTCTGGAGTGTAGAAGAGTTGATATGGGCGAAACATTTATTATTTATTATTATTATTTTATTTTTTAAAAGATTTTATTTATTTATTTGACAGAGAGAACACAGAGGGAGAATGAGAGGGAGAAGCAGATGCTCCACTGAGCAGAGAGCCCGATGTGGGGCTTGATCCCAGCAACCTGGGATCATGACCTGAGCTGAAGGCAGACGCTTAACGACTGAGCCACCCAAGCGGCCCTGGGTGAACCATTTGGAATCGTGCCCGGCACAGAAGTATTCTTCAAATCTATACTACAGAGGTACTCAGAAGTTCCCCAAAATTTGGAAAATGTTTAATCTTAAATTATATTCTAAACTATTTTTAAAACTGCAATTTACAAAAGGATGCACTCCCAAAGGCATCCTGTAGAAGTGTCAACACACAGCAAAACA
The DNA here is from genome assembly GCF_017311325.1 of Ursus maritimus. Taxonomy (NCBI): domain Eukaryota; kingdom Metazoa; phylum Chordata; class Mammalia; order Carnivora; family Ursidae; genus Ursus; species Ursus maritimus. Next base: position 14,555,158 of record NW_024424786.1, read on the forward strand.
CCACTGCTTGCCCTTGCTGTCCTCTCATTAACTTTAAGATCAGTCTGATCTAAATTTTCAGTTTAGAGCTATTCTAGCAAAATAACTATTTCTTCACTCTGTTGGAGTTCTAAGAAGATATTTTGTTTGAACACAGGGTCCATCCCCTGTGAGAGATGCTGGCAACCACTCTCAACTAACTCCATTAATGCAGTGATAGGATTTGATTCCATATGCTTCCAAATATATGCAAAGAAGACAGTAAAGTTTGCCTTATTTGAGGCAATGTCCTTATTGTGGCCCGAAGGAAGAAGGAAGGGTTATGATTTGTTCAAATCACCAGCTTCTTTGCCCTCATGTCCGACTGTAGTTACAAACTGTGAGGCTCCAACATGGCGTCATTCAGTGAGCGCCAGAGGTTCACTCAGTGGAAAGAGAGTTGTGTCAGAGATGGCAAACTGACAGGGTGTTCTTTCAAAACGGATAGCTCGGCTGGGCCCCTCAAGCTGTTTTTAACTGTTCTTCATTCCAGAAATGAAACATACCATGTGGTGGGTATTGTGCCGGGTGCCGAGGTTGTGGTCATGGTGGAAGCAAGATAGACAAGTTCCCACCGTGATTGAACATGGAGCTCTCGGTGGGGGGAGGGTAGTGTAATGAAAACCTCACAGAAGCGGAAGGTGAGAAGTCCTCTGGTGAAGGGAGTGCTCCCCTGTGAGAGCTAGGTTAACTCACTTAGGTCTAGAAGGGACTTCCTTGGACTTTTCAGAGGAAGAGAGATTTAAGCTGAGACCTGAACAATACGTAGGAGGAGTTGGTTTAGTGAAAAGAAAATGCTGGGAGGTCAGGGGGAGAACAATATTCCTGCAGAGAGAAGGCCATCCATGAAGGCATACAGGCTAGAGACACATATCATGCTTGCAGAATGGAAAGAAATTTAATATAGCTGGACCATAGAGCGGGGATTTCACCGTCAACAGCCCATATTTTTCAAACATGCTCACTGGTATATCACTCAATGTATTTCTTGGCCTTTAATTTCTTTTTTAATTTCACCTCTCTTTTTTGATTGTTGCCTGCCCCATTACAATAGCCACTTTTCCAGATGGTTGCTACTCTTTGCCATATGTCCAATGTACCTTCAACTTTTTGATCTTCTCCAGCATCCCTGACTCTGCTTTCCCATTGTGGTATAAATGACACCTTTCTGTCTGGTGGCTGCCCCAAAGTTTTTCTCATCTGTCTCTCCTGGGACTCAAGTTTCACACTCACAGATAGCAATCTTCAAAGGGAGATTGATTCAGTGTAATAAACTCTCCATCTTGGGCTTTGCAAAATGAAGTGAAGTCTTTGATCCCTTTCTGGGTGCCCCTTGGAATGAAATAAACTCTTTGAAGCGAAGTTTGGCACACCTAGAAATGATGAAACAGGACCGCAGGATTATGAGGTTAAGACCAAGAGGGTGCTGCATGGAAGTTATTTTGTTCAAGAATGGATTTGAGGAGATTATCCAAGAACCTAGGTTTAGGCTGTCAAAATTAGCATCAGAAACTAGATGATGATTCAAGCTGAAAGATCTTCCCCCGCTATCCTGGCTCTATGCAACTGGGTGGCAGTCCCAAACCATTGCACATTCTCCCCCGAAGAACTTTCCAGAATGTATTCCAGATGCCGTACAAATCAATATTCAGATTTATTTCTTGCAGTCCACAAACACACACTATTTGCCTTCTAGAATTACACCTAGCAACGCACCAGCCTCTCCGCTAAGGGTTATTCGACCCGTGTGCAAACAGCAGCGCCATCTGAGCACCGACTCACCAGGACTGAAGCCATATGATTCACACTACGAGGGAAAGGAATCCAAAAATGCCAAGTTTACTTTGTAATCAGGTCCACCAGGCAGGGATGGTTAAGGGTTGCTCTGGGGCCTGGAAGCTAGCCCCCAACAACTCGATCTCCCCTGTTTTCTCACTAAATCAGCTCCATGTGCTGAAGAGCAGTTATAGCGTGTGGTAATTAACTATCCTCCAGATGAAGACCATAACCAGACTCAAACAGGAAGCGTTATTACCCTGTGCTCAATTCTAGCACTTTGAGTTGCCAGTAGGTGGCAGAAATTCAAAAAAATTTATAATTCTGCTTTCTTTTAAAGCAAGGCCTAAGTGTGTCGAACCCAATCGTCAATAGTTTTGTCACATCTGTGTGAGATTAGAAGCGGTGAAAGACATGTTTGTAAGGCTGATGGATAACCAACTTTGATTTACCATATTTTTAAGTAATTTTGGCAATTTCCCTGGAGGGTGTGAATAAACCCTGTGGTGCAAAGCATTTGATCCATTGTATTATTTTTACAACTCGTCATAAGGAATTGCTCTGTATTGCATGGATTTTATTCTCTAGCCAACTGGAGTCCTGGGTCTTTTCTCACTCTGTCTACACTCACCACCCTTGAATTTTGAAATACTATAGTTCGAACTCTTCCAAAGAGGATGAAGTTGGCAGCTTTTGATGAATATTCCCTTCTTAGTCTACAACCAATATTTCTATAGATATTAAGTTTTTTTTAACCCCTAAAAGTAGCTTTTTCTTTTAAACACACCGTTTTAGTATGCTTTCAGTGGGCAGAACTATGTAGAAATAAGAACTAGAGATGTGAAGAAATAAAATTTCAAGCCATGAAGAAAAAAAAATCTGAAGTAAATATTTCAAATTAAGATCTGCAAGATAGGATTCATAGGGTTTCAAGCTGGGCCATTTGAAAGTATCAGGAAACACACAACATATGAGATATCCTAAAAAGTTTCCCTTCTTGTAGAATCTAGGAGAAAAACCAAGCTTTGTATGGTTCATGTTTTTAAAAGACAAATCAAACACCCAGAGACCTCTTAGAGGTTTTGGAAGGTTAATGGGCTCTGTCAGTAACTTTACAATTCTTTAGGAACGACTGCCATAGAAATACAAAGCATCGGGGCTATTAAGGATGACTTTCTGGTGATTCCAAGGAATCAAATCAGAGTTGCAAAAAAAAGTACATATTTTTTTCCCACGTTACTAGCTTTTTCCTTCCCTCCTGATAGACAGAGAGGAAAGACCCTTACTTTCATTTCAGATATTGAATTTCTCTCCATCAGCTCTGGTGAGATCTTCCCCAAGCCAGCTTCTCCACTTGGTGGTTCTGTCCCTGGGTGATCCGCCAATAACCACACCAGTTCGTCACTGTGGTTGTTCTTTAGGTTTGGAAGCAAAGAAAGAGGTGGGTGGGGACCCAGCCCAGATTGCCTATACTGCTATTACTCATACCTTATCCCAGTGGTTTTCAAATGTGGGTCCCTAACCAGCAACAGGAGCATCACCTGAGAATTTGTTAGAAATACAAGTTCTTGGACTTTCTCCTTAAACCTACTGAATCAGAAACTCTGAGGGTGGGGCCCAGCAACCAGAAGCCTTCCAGGTGCTCCTGAGATATGCTCAAGTCTGAATCTTCAACAGAGTAGAAGCCCATTGTATCCAAGATTTAGGGTCTTCTCCTGGAAGTTATAGAGTGCACCCTTAGGTACCTTTGGACAAACAAGGAGGATCTTGGAACCTCTCTGGTCATTCTCAGTGTAAGAAAAGATTTATTTTATTCTGTAAATGGAATTATTTTTCCATAAGCTGATTTTATTTTCTGAAAATAAGTATGGCATAGCATGAGAGAATGGTCTCTGTCTATCACCTGTTAGCCGTGCAACATTGGGCAAATTACATATTTGTACCTCAGTTTCCACATATGTAAAGTGAAGCAATACCAACTCTACTTTTCTGGATTGTAAGAATTAAATGAGATAATGCTTGAAGAATGTGAAAAGTAGTGCCTGATATGTGACAGCTACATAATAAATATTAGGTATTAACATTTTCATGGTCCCTCAAAATCAAACTCTCTTGTCACCCAGTGTCAAGGTCTTTCTGCCTTTGTCATTCTGAGTTGATTGATCCTTTATCTGTGCTATGACAATATTTCAACCTTAGCATGTACACATTTGTCCAGGTCATGTGCCACCCACCTTAATGGAAAAGGAGTGACTCTCCAACTGAAAATTAGGGTGCCAGTATTAGAAGAAAGGGGTAAGGATTCCAAGTAGGAAAACGCAACAAATGTCTGTTATAGGCACTATACCCAGTCTTTCCAAGACCTTGGTTATTCTGAAAAACCAAGTTAAACTAACAAGTAGTCATTGATAAAGTCACATCACAAGTTTTAGCTACATGAATATCCAATGGTTACCTAAATACTGATCAAAAGTGAGCCATATGGCATGTGTTACAATTATATTTTTTTCTTGTATAATAGGTGTCAGAGGAAATTATGAAAGACTTTGAAATGGGCAAAACAAGATTAGTGCATGAAGCTTATCTACCTAGGTTGTCTTTGTCTTTCATTGTCTCTGACCTTTTTTAAAGAATTCTATAAATTGCAGAAAACTAATAGTAATGCATATTAGTGTTATGCATAGACACACAAATGGTTATGTATGGTGGAACACTGTGGTAAGCAGATTCTAAGATGATCTCCCAATGACCATGTCCTAAGAAAAACTCCTCCCCTTGAGTGTGAGCAGAACATGTGGATAAGATATCACTCCTGTGACTATGGTATATTACATGGCAGAGGGGAGATTATTTGAGTGGGTCTAATCTAATCCCATGAGCCCTAATTTCACCAGCCCTTAAGGTAGAGGGTTTTCTCCAGCAAGTGGAGAAGGGGAAGTTGGAGAGATTCAAAACTCAGAAGGATTTGATATGCAGTTGCTGGCTTTGAAGTTGTGCAAAGAACATGTGCAAGAACCAGAGAAGGGTTTCTAGTTGTTGACAGCAATCCCTGTCGACAGCCATCCCTGTCAACAGCCAGCAAGGAAATGGGGTCCTCAGTTCTACAGCCATATGGAATTAAATTTAGCCAGCAATGTGAATGAGCCTGGGAGCAGATTCCTTAGAGCCTCCACAGAAGAGTCCAATCCAACCGACATCTTAATCTTGACCTTGTAAGACTAACCAGAGAACTCAGTTGAACCCACCCAGAGTTCTGACCTACAGAACTGTGTGAGATCATAAATGTGTGTTGTTTTGAGCTGTGAGATTTGTGGTGATTTGTTACATAGCAATAGAAACCTAATACGAATGCAATTGATTATTGCTCTGATTTAGATCATTTTGCTTCTCTTGGTAAATTCATTTCAGAATTCCTTTTTCCTTATATATGATTCTGCTCTTTGAATTCATCCTTTGTATCAGTTGTACCATTTTACTGGTTCTCTCCTAAACTAAATAAAAATCTTTTTTTTAAAAGATTTTATTTATTTATTTGACAGAGAGAGACAGCCAGTGAGAGAGGGAACACAAGCAGGGGGAGTGGGAGAGGAAGAAGCAGCCTCCCAGCATAGGAGCCTGACGTGGGGCTCGATCCCAGAACGCCGGGATCACGCCCTGAGCCGAAGGCAGACGCCTAATGACTGCACCACCCAGGTGCCCCTAACCTAAATAAAAATCTTTGACACATGCTCATTTTCTGTTTGTATTATAGTTGTAATTGCATCTTTTTTGGGATTTTAAGAAAATCACCCTTTAACACTGGAATGGACAATTGTTTTGTTTTTTTTTCATTTGTTGTTCACTGTGTATCTTATTACTCATTCAGTCTAAAATTTTCTTTCTTTCTAAAACTTTATGCAATATAGTAAGGCACACCAGATAGCCTATCCACTGCCCCCACCCCCAACATCTCCTAGAGCCCTCAATCCTGCTACACAGTTGGGATTGGATATCCTCTAAACCTGCTGCAGAACTGTCATCCTAGAACTTCTCTTTATCACCACTCTGAATTGCTTCACTTTTTTCCTTTTTCTTATTCCTTTTCTTGGATTTTTTTTCTTTGATTATGCCCTCATTTTATAGGAGAGCATTCTTCAGTAGCTCCCTGGAAAAGGATATATGAAAGATAAACTTTCATGTCTAAACAGATTTTTCCTCTACTTTTATTTGACTATGATATAACTCTGTACTGGAATCATTTTCCCTTGAAAATTTGAAGGCATTATCCATTTGTATTTTAGCTTTTAATGGTACTGTAGAGAAGTCTTCTGTTATTTTGAATCCAACTTTTTATATGTAACTTGTTCTCATTGCCTCTCTCTGACCTCTTCCAAGGACTTTAGAATCTTATTTTGGTCTGGGATGTAATGGAATTTCATAATGATGTGCTTTGAATAGGTCATTTTAAATTCCAAGTATTGGTCAATGGATGGGTCCTTTCAATATATAACTTCAGACATTGTCATACTTGACCCTCAGCAACAAGCGATATAACTGGCCGCTCTCTCCTTCCCAAAACATTCCTGTATTTGACTTGGCTAATGCCTCACTCTTACAGTTTTCTTCCTAGCTTTCTGATGGCTCCATTTTAATCCCCTTTGTATTTTGTATTTTGGGTGCTTTGTTTTACCTTATCTTCAGTATTTCCTGGGTACAACCAGTTCCTCTCGTGTCTTTGAAAGCCATCAATATGCCTACTATGCCCAAACACACATCTCCGGCAAACTTTTCAGTTCCAGATCATATATGCAATAACCTAGTCAACACCTTACAACTCAAACTTAATATGTCTCAAGCTAAACATTTATCTTCTTACATCTGTTCCCCCAGCCTCCCCCCTCACCCAACCAAGTGGCCGCCATCTTTAACACCACTCCTGGGAACCAGAAACCCATTCCTTCCTTCCCCTTATTGTTGTATTCAATTCCACGCAACTTCTGCCTCTCCTATCTGTAGAACACCTCTTGAATCAATCCTCTTTTCTCTATCTCCATTGCGACCTTCCATCCCTGATTCCCTGGTGGCTGCAATAGCTTCCCCATTGATCTCTTTACGTCTGCTCTTTCTCCAACTCATCCATTCTCCAAACAGTAGTTTGATTGATCAGTTTTAAGGTCAAATCTAATCACAATAGTTCTCTGGTTATATTCCTCAATAGTGTCAGAATGCACCTAGAATAAAATTCCACATTCCTAAGGGACCTCCAAGGCTCAAGTGATCTAGCCTTTGCCTACCTCTCTAGAACCACTGATGCCACTCTCTCCTTCCTCACTTCGCTCCAGCCACACTGGTTTTGTTCATGTGTCAAAAGTGCCAAACTTTTTGAACCTCAGAGCCTTTTCCTGGAATATTTCATTCTTTCCCTTTAAATAGTTCTTACTCATTGTTCAGGATTCGGCATAAAGTCACCTTCCAGAAAGGCTTTTTCTGACCACTGCAGCATATACAAAGGCCCTCTTTCATTCCTTCATTCCTTTTTCTTTATAATATCTACCAAAATTTTATAGAATTTGTGTAATCTATTTATTCCTGTTTTTCTTTTCCACTGGAGTTGTGAATTTCATAAAAGCAAGAACTATGTTTGCTATTCCTAGCACCTACCAAGGAGCCTCATCTGTTTAATAAATGCCTATTCATTTGGAATTTTAGTGCCCTGACTTCAGTCTTGGTCCCTCTACTAACTGTGCAAATTTGGCAAGCTACCTAACCTTTCTCGGCCATAGTTTGCTTAACTGTAAAATGAGGATAATAGTATCTACTTCACAGAGCTGTTATAAAAAATTAAATGATTTGGAAAACAGTGTGGATGTCCCTTAAAAAGTTAAAAATAGAGCTACCCTATGATCCAGCAATTGCACTACTGGATATTTACCCCAAAGATACAGACATAGTGAAGAGAAGGGCCATACGCACCCCAATGTTCATAGCACCATTGTCCACAATAGCTAAATTGTGGAAGGAGCTGAGATGCCCTTCAACAGATGACTGGATTAAGATGTGGTCCATATATAAAATGGAATATTACTCAGCCATCAGAAAGAATAATTACCCAACATTTGCAGCAACATGGACGGGACTGGAGGAGATTATGCAAAGTGAAATAAGTCAAGCAGAGAAAGACAATTATCATATGGTTTCACTCATTTATGGAACATAAGAAATAGCAGGGAGATAGGTAGGAGAAGGAAGGGAAGAATGAAGGGGGGTAAACAGAAGGGGGAATGAACCACGAGAGACTATGGACTCTGGGAAACAAACTAAGAGCTTCAGGGGGTGGAGTGGGGGATTGGGATAGGCCGGTGATGGGTATTAAGGAGGGCACATATTGCATGGAGCACTGGGTGTTATACGCAAATAATGAATCATGGAACACTACATCAAAAACTAAGGATGTACTGTATGGTGTCTAACATATCATAATAAAAAATCGTTATAAAAAACAAATAAAGGATTTAAAAAGTTAAAAAAATTAAATGAGAAAATCCATGAAAAATGGTTGGCAAAGTGTCTGGCACATATTAAATGCTCAGTAATTTTAGATGAAAATAATAACAATGATGAGAGGCTATAATTTCAGATCCAAGAGTGAGAGAAATAGAATGAAAAGTCAAATAAAGGGTTTTGATTGTTCCTACATGTCTTAGTCCATTTGGGCTGCTATAATAAAAATAACATAGCTAATATAATGAACATTTTTTTTCTTAGAGTTCTAGAGCCTAGAAGCCCAATATCAAGGTACTGGCTTTCTGGTTTACAGATGGTTGTCTTCTTACTGTGTCTTATGGTGGAAAGGGTGAGAGTGTTCCCTGAGGTCTGTTTCATGAAGGCACTAATACCATTCATGAGGACTTCATCCTCATGACCCAATCACCTTCTAAAGGCCCCAATTCCTAATACCATCACATTAGGGATTAGGATTTCAACATACGATTTTGAGGAAGGGAGGGAAGGTGGGCACAAATATTCAGTCCACAATACCACATAAAGCTACATAAACTGCTCAACTCTATTGTGTATGATGACAATATTAAGTACCTGGCTATCCCACTGTCTGTGTTCCATGAAAGTGTGAATACAGAAGACAGTGTTGTTGTCTACCCAAAATTAATTTCTTCTTTTGGTTCTTACTAATAGAACATTCTTTTTGTTCCCTCCAGAGATGTATCCTCTCCAGACAACCATATGCCTCAGTCAAGCAATCATGGGGTCCCACTACCCTTGACAGTGATTGATTTTGAAGTGAGCGTATAGTTTAGTTCTTGAGGAGAGAGCCCTGCTTGGGGTTGGGGAGAGGCCTGGGAAGATGTTTCCCATTTCTAAGAAGAAGCACAAGAATAAACAGTTCTCCGCTGCCTCCGGACCCTGATTGTGCCGTCCGTAACTGCGGTAGTCATGTTCTGATTGCAAGGGGAATCAGCCTTAGAAAAAAGCTCCTACAGAGCAGGGAGATGGAAGGAAGATGGGTCTTTTCTTCTTTTCTTTTCTTTTTACTTTTCTTTTCTTTCCTTTTCCTTTTTTTTTTTTTTCCAAGATTGGTCTTTGATGACATCTTTCAACTATGTTGTACCTGCCTGAGACTTAGCCTCTTCCTCTTCTGGGTTTCTGGTTATAGGAGACTATTTCTCCTATCATTAAGGCCTGAGTCAGGTAATGATGTTACATGAAGCCCAAAGCATCTCTACCAGGACCCAGTAGCTAGCTCTTCATTAGAAGCTGTGTGACCTGAGGGCCATGAGATCTCTGATCACCCTTTCAACTTTGAGATAACAAAATGACATTTAGTCATTTATTAGGCAAAAATTACTCCAGGGGGTGAAGAAGGGAGAATTTGAAAACACTTTGCCAGTAAACAGAACTCCACATTTGAGTGTTCGTAAGTGGGTGGAGTGATGCAAACTCCCCACTCCTAGCTGCAGGACCATGGCACAATGGCTCCAGTGAATAGACTCTTGTTTCCACAACATTATTCTTCCGCAGTCTTGCCAGATGGAAAACATCATGTGTTTTTCCTCTAGAGATAGGGGATCAATTCATTTTCCAGTGTGTCAAAAGAACATTCATTGTTTTGGTTCTCTTTGGCCCTGTTTTGGATGACTTTTATTACTTATCCCAGAACTCAGAGGTCCCAGAAGATACTAATATGAAAGTAGTCTTCTTAGGCTCACCTGAAGGGCACCAAACAAAGGTCTGATGGGTACTGGCGTAAGAGGTGGTCTGAAGATTTCGTTGTTCAGGAAACATTTATCATGCAATTTCTTAACCTGTGCCTATGCCTGTGTTAGGCCTGAGGAATACTGAAGAGTAGTTTAGTGGCATTGCATTTATGTCAAACTAGGTTCTAAAGTTAACACCTGAGGCAAAATTGCATGCAGTCAAAGTACTCTTGAAAAAGTCGTTAAATAATTGATGCAGAAGGCACAGGGTCTGCATATATAACCCTACATATGCATGCCTGTATCCGTCTGTAGAAATGTACAATGTATTTGGTAATCTATATAGTACGTAATAAAGAAAACAGGAAAGTGTGAAAAATATACATCTTGGTTAGAAAATACTCATCAAGGCAAGATGCTCACACAATGAAAGGAACTGAGACTATAAAGGGAGCAGCTGTTTCTTATCTTCCATCTTGTGCTCACTCTGCTCTTTCTTTCTTAAATGAAGCCCATGTAATTACCTGTACATATAGTATCTACACTATGGCTGAAAGTTTCTTTATTTTCAAAATACAGAAACCTAAGAGAAAGGCCAGAGAGCTTGTTCAGACTCACATTAATGGTTAATGGGGGTAGCAAAACTCCACAACCTAATACTCTCACAGGGTTGGAGCTGCAGCATAACCAACACCAGGAGGCCGAGTGTGTTTGTGTTAGAGGGGGGTGGGGGAATGGGATAGGCCGGTGATGGGTAGTAAGGAGGGCACATATTGCATGGTGCACTGGGTGTTATACACAACTAATGAATCATCAAGCCTTACATCGAAAACCTGGGATGTACTGTATGGTGACTAACATAATACAATAAAAAATCATTATTAAAAAAAAAAAAAAAAAGAAGTTCACATACCTGTGCAGGTGTCCCAGTGCTAGGAAGTCATGATGCTTTTGCAGGACACCATAAAAAAATCAATATGTGAATCTTAAAATGATTAAATCGATAATCTGCTGCCCAATAAGATCTGAAATGCATTGGCAACTGCCAAAGGCTTAAGAAAATGTTGTTCTTTAAATGCTTTCTTTTCTTTTCTTTCTTTTTTTTTTTTTTTTCCGCTACCTGTTTCACTGGGTTGTTGAAAAAAAAAATGGCCTTTGGAAATGTTTTCTGTGAATTTCAAAGAATTAGCATTAGCTAATTTTGTATTGTTTTAAGAGGCACGGAAATCCCAGTCCATAGGCTCTACTTCATGAAATTGTCAAAGAGAATGGTAAAGAGTTGTGAATGTAGGCATTGCACACAGCCCCTGAAAACCCGAAGATTGCTTGAGTTTGGGGAGAAGGAGGCTGAGATTTTACCATAGTGATAAGCCCTGGACATTTGTGGATCAGGGCCATGAATGCTGGGACTCTAGAAGGGGGCATTGTGGTAGAGGAAGGGAGAATACATTTGATGATGAGTCTAGTCCTGCTAAGGAATTTCCCTTGGATGGGCCCAAACTGAAGAATGGGGCCCCCACTTGCTAGTGCTTCTAATTTCTGCACACTAACTAATGATCAATGGAATGTGGAAACATAATACAAGCCATATATGTAAGTTTAAACGTTCTAGCAGTCACATTAATAAAAAGTAAAAAGAACAAATGATGTACTGTATGGAGACTAATATAACATCATAAAATCTTAAAAAAACTAAAAAAAAAGATAGTCAAAACTAAAAAAGTAAAAGTAAAAAGAAACTCATAAAATTAATTTTAAAAATATACTTATATAACCCATTAGATATCCAAAATATTATCATTGCAACATGTAATCAATGTAAAAAAATAATAATGGGATATTTTACATTTCGTTCTTTTGTACTGAGTCTTTGAAATCCCATATATATTTACACTTACGACACATCTCAGTTAGGGCTAGCGCAGTGCAAGTGCCCATGGCCACATTCATCTAGTGACTACCATGACGGACGGTGCAGACCTAGCAGAGCATATCACCTCCTTGAGTCCTGTCTGTCTCATCCAGTGTGTATATTTTATATATATAAGTTCTGGGAAGACAGGGATTTGGGATAAGTCTTCAGCACCTACAATAGGGCTTAGCACATAGTAATGGCATAATAAATATTTGCTGAAAGAGCTAATTATTGAATGGCTGTGTATTTTATCTATGAATGAAGAAGACTATACACCAAGATGACAACAGTGGTTACTTGGGGGAAGGACAGGCTGGAGAAAGTGATCATAAGAAACTTCATCTGTATGTGTTTTTGCTTTTTATATATGTTTTCATTTCTATGCATATTTGGATATTACTTGTGTAATGGAAAATAAAGTATTGTTAAAAAAGAAGATAGTGATTATTTACAATTAGAAAAATTGCTGGGAAAAATAAAAAAGAATTAGAAAAGAACCAGGCTTGGGTTTTCACTTCCTATGACTACTGTAGCAAATTACCACAAACTTAAGGGGCTTAAGACAACAAAATTTATTATCTTATAGTTTTGAAGATCACAAGTCCAACATAGTTCTCACTGAGCTAAATTCAAGGGGTAGCAAGTCTACCATCCTTCTGGAGGGGCTTGGTGAAAATTCATGTTCTCACCTTTTCCAGCTTCTAGAGATTGCCCACATTCCTTGGCTCTTGGTTCCCCCTCCATCTTCAAAGCCAGTGATCATATCATTCCAACCTCCGTTTCTGTCACCGTGTCTCTTTCTCTGACCCTCCTGCCTCCCTCTCACTTATGAGGACCTTTATGATTCCATTGGGTCCACCTGGATAATCCAAGATAATTGCCCCATCTCAGAATGCTTAACTTAGTCACTTCTTCAAAGTCTCCTTTGCCATGTCAGGTAACACATTCACTGGTTCTGCAGATGAAGATATGGACACGTTGGAGGCTCTTATTCTGACTCTCACAGTTACCTAGTCAAACTAAGCTGACGGGCTGCCTGTGATATGGAATTGGTGGTGTGCTCTGGAATTTTCCTGTCTATGGGCTCTGTGGTCACTGAAAAGGGACTTGGCCCTCTCTCCCAATTGATCATTTGCAGAAATCAGGAGGGACTAATTTTGGAATTCCTAAAATTTTTGGCTATAATTTCCCCTCTTTTTGTGAAAACTGATTCTATTTCCTGAGCTTGTGTCTAACCTCTAAGAAGGCACTCTAGTGACTCCCACCTCCTGGGATCCATGCTCACCATAACCCTATCCCCTTAACTGAGGGCTGGACAACTGACTTGCTTTTAATGATAGTATATGGCAGAAGCAATGGCATGTCACTCCCAAGATTTGCTTATAAAATCATGGCTTTGTCTTGGATGTTCTCTCTCGCTCTCTCTCTTGGTCCAAGGAACTGGAAGCCAGCTGTCAAGTCGTGAGCTGCCCCTTTGAGAGGCCCAGGTAGCAAGGAACTGATTCTTCCGACCAACAGCTGGAAAGGACCTGAGGCCTTGCCCTCATGACTTCATCCAATCCTAATCACCTCCCAAAGGCCTTACTTACCTCCTAATGCCATCACACCTGGGGGAGGGTTTCGACATATGAATCTGGCGGGGGAGGGACACAAATGTCCAGTCCATAATAGAAACTCAGCTAAGCAGTGCTTACATTTCTGATCCACAGGAACTGTGAGATCATACATGTGTGTTTTTTAAGACCTTAGGGTTTTGGGTAATTCATTACACAACAAGAGATAACCAATATAGATTCCTTCCTTCCTTCCTTCCTTCCTTCCTTCCTTCCTTCTTTCCTTCCTTCCTTTTTTTTTTTTTTTTTTTTTTTGGTTTGGCCTGATCTTGTTCTTTAAGAGAAGTTATCCTGGAAAGGACCAGATAGTAAGTATTTCAGGCTTTGCAGGACACATATCATCTCTGTCTCTTGGTCTCTCTTATATATGGTGTGCCAAGCCCAGGAACACGTGTATTCTGGTTCAGAAGCAGTTTCTTCAAGTCTGTGTCCTCCAACAGCTCTTCTACTCAATCCTTTCCATAGCTCCCCAGATCTCTAGGAATAAAAGCAAAGTCCTGGTGATGGTCTGTAAGGTCCTAGGCATTTATGGTGCATATCTGTTACCACACTGCTGCACACCCTGTTCCAGCTACACTGGCTTCCTTGACAGTCCTCATGTGAGCAGCCCACACTTGCCCCAGGACATGCATACTTCATGCTTCCTTTACTTGCAGTGACTTTCCCCCAGAAATCCACACAGCTTGCTCCTTTACCTCCTGCTTTTCTCAACCATCCTATTTAAAACTGCATACTTCCCCAAACATCTTAATTTTTCTCTCCTTTATCTTTCCCCATCTTACACCCTAGATATATTTACTTATTTATGTTGCCTATTATCTGTTTCCTTGTTAGAATTTAAGCTCCATGAAGCCAGAACATTTTTTGGGAAGCGGATGGTGGGTCTGTTTTTTTTCCCACTGCTGTAAGCCCAGTATTCTAAAAGTGCATGGGAATTTAGTAGACACTCGATAAGTATTTGTTGAATGAGTGACATTTTTAAAAGAACATTGGTCTGGACTTGAGGAGCCCTAAATTCTAGTTTGACTATGCCAAGACTACCTGTGTAGATTTAGGCAAGTACAAAATATTGAGCAAAAATTATAATAAATAGGTACTATCACTGACTGAGCATAGATTTCGTGTCATGTACTGTGCTAAGTGGTTTATAAACGTTACCTTATTAATGCTCATGAAAGGTACCATTATTAGCTCTTTCTAATGAATAAGGTTTACTGAAGCTGAATTTCATCATCTGTAAAACAAAAAAGTTGGAGCCAAATAATTGCAAAGATCTCTTTTTCCCCTCAAAAGTTTTTTTTTTGTAAGATATCTATGTCTTTCTATTTGAAAATATCCACTTATTTATCCATGACTCAAAGAAAGAAAGTCAAGTCTCAAAGCTCCATCATGAATGTGAACATCAATGTTACCTTCAGATAAACAATCTTTCACTTCCTTTTATTCTGAATGCTCATCTCAGTTTGCTGGATCTGGAATCAGTTTACAGAAATGAATTATAACCACAGTACACTCCTTCACTTGCAAACAACTGGCAACATCTACATGCAAAGCGTGAGGTTAAACCCCTACATTTTGAAAGAAAATCCATGACCAATTATTTTTAGGGCACCTGTAAAAAGTTCAATGTTCATTATTGGTTTTCTATTAGTAATGGAATTCAGAGCTGTTGTCACTGAATGTTCTTTGCCTCTGGCCTAATAGTCTTTCTTTAGCAATTTGTCTCAGGAAAATTGGATTAAGGAAAAGCTTTATGAGACTCTGTACCTGCACCTCGAATCACACACTTGAGGGCTGGAAAGGCCCAGAGTGATACCTGAGGTAACCCTCTCATTTTGCAGAACAGGAAAACGAAAGCTCAGAGAAGGTAAGCTGTCTACGGAAACAGGCACAGCTAATACGCCGCAGAGTTGGGGATTTGAACCAGTACCAACTTACCCAGTACCAAAGCGCATGCGTGCCTTTTCTACTTCATCACACTTCCTTACTGTGACCTTGAGAGGCACGTTCTTTGAGAATGTATTTGGAGCACCAGTGTGTTTTCCTTCCGTACCACAACAGACGTGGCAGAAGACACTCATGTGTATAACACATTCTTATGAAGTATTCAGAGTTTAATGGAAATCAAACAATATTTTGTATGAAAGTAAACAAATAGTTCCATGGGGCAGTTACAAGCACTACCACAATTTATAATTGGCACAATTATGCAAAAGAATATACGTAACAGATTAAATGAATTATAAGCACTTTCCTGAGTTTGAAAATACTAATGAGAATGGGACCGAAACAATAGATTTGACTAAATAGCTATTATATGCCAGGTGTTGTACGAAACATTTTACGTTCAAATGCAGATGCAACAAAGAATGATGGTTGCCTGGATTCAGATCCTGCCACTTGCTAGGTGTTAAATTTGGGCCCATTACTTGGGCCACGATTCTTCATTTAGGCCTGTCCACGAAACAGGGAGAGTGATAGCAGCCACGTCGTGAGATTATTTTAAGGATTAAGCATGTGGAATGCTCATTGAGGTTTTCCCACTCGCCAGGCTGGGTTCTGAGCCCTCAACAAATGTCAACTGTCATTACCTCATTTAATCTTTCTCTGAACCCACTGGAAGGTGAGCTCTGTGAGCCCAGAGATGTTTGCTTTGTTCACTATACCTGACACAACCATGCAGGAGGGCATAAGCTGCAGTGCCTGGAACGTGGTAGAAGCTCAATAAATATTTGTTCAGTGAATAAATCTGTGAGTTTTGTACCCTTTTTACCTTCATTTTGCAGTTGAGGAAACTGAGTCTTAGTCCTTTTTCTAGAATCCCATGGTGAGGCCATTTGCTGTGATGGCATGTCAAAACGTGCGATGAGGAATCATATCAAAATGCAGTTACATGATGGGGGGGGTGCCTGGGTGGCTCAGCCGGTTAAACGTCTGCCTTCGGCTCAGGTCATGATCCCAGTGTCCTGGGATCGAGTGCCGCATTGGGCTCCTTGCTCAGTGGGGAGTCTGCTTCTCCCTCTCCCTCTGTGCTTTCTCTCTCAAATAAATAAATAAAATCTTTAAAAAAATGCAATTACATGAGCGTGAGACAATAGAGATGACCCTCAATCTGTTCTAATTCATTTTAATAATTTGATTATTTCCAAATATGACTACTTTCACTATTTTAAAGCACAAATTACTAGAGGCATACCTGATGTGATTGGGAAACATCAGTGACTGGGACAAACCTGTAAGCAGTGCAGAGCAACAAGGCATTAGACACGGGGGGATGTGTGCAAAGGCTTTAAGGAAGACAGTGTGGCATAAGTGCGCATGAAAGATTGGAGGACCAGGAGTAGGGAGGGCTGGGCAGCAATAGGATGGGTTGGAAAAGTACAGAAACCACCTCCGGGTTACCCCAAACCATTCAATAATTCTGAGAGCACCCCCTAACTCCCGGATCTCATTCACTAGGACACAATGAGGAGGTGGAAACCTAATCTGAGCTGGCAAATTCCAAGTGGCCTCCAGGTACCCCCCAGCCCAGGTAAGAAAGGCTAGATGGGGAGTCTGCCTGACCCCAGGGATATTGATAGGGTTCTTTTCAGGGGAAGAGAAAAATTTGATCTGGGATTTACCTGTGACTGTCAGAGGGGGTGGTGTGCACTCATGAATAATCCAGAGGGAATTCAGAACCCTGGAGTGTCCGCTGCCCCGCAGTGGCTGGCCTGGCTGACAGCAGAGCCAGGCTGGCGGGTGTGACCTGCAGGGTCATTTCAGCCCAAGGCATCCTGCTCCACCGCAGCAGCCTAGCTTCACCACTGCGAACACAATGGGAAAGACTCTGGGCGGGGGGAGTTTAGGGAGAAAGGAAAACTAAGTGGAACGTGCTGCACACAGGTCTTTCTTGGCCTGAGGGCAAGCTACAGGCTGTTGAGCAAGTCAGGACCAATCGCGTCAGCCTCAGTCTCACTGGGGGCGGTAAAGACAGTGTGACCTCAATGTATACCCAGCATTTCCACCAGTGAGAACCAAATGCAGGTCTGGAAGGCAGGGTGTAAAGAAAGGCAGAGGCTGCAAGAGAGATGGATATGGTGGTCTTGTGGCAAAGTTGGCAAAGGATCAGGACCCCTGACCATTATTGGCAGCTATATTTGCAATGGTACCCAAGAGGCTATGAGTACATATGGAAATGTACAAAGGGAATGAATGGAAAAAGGGAAGCATTCCTGAATCAGTGGGGGATCAGCCTGAAGGAGGCAATGTTGTGCAGCAAAAAGAGGAGACGACCGGGGTCAGAGAGGCCTGCGTTCAAATCCCGGCTCAGCCAGTTTCTGATGTGTGACTTTAAACAGGGTATGTCACGGGTATGGGCTGCAGTGCATCATCTGTAAAACAAAGGTGACAGTGATGCAAATAAAATATAACAGCGAATGTTGTAAAACACTGAAACATGCCAGCATCATAACATATAGCCTACGCGTGGAAGTTCTAGGTCTAGATCACGCTATGGGGCTTTGAGTCCTACCGCTGTGCCTGATTAGGTAAACCTGGAAAAATTAACTTCGTGGAGGTCTAGTGTTCTCATCTGCTAAATGGATAGTAGCAATATCTGACTTTCATGGCAAAGGCCCAGTAAATATTTGTTACATGAATGACGGTGGTTGAGAGGATTTCATATGATAACATGTATAGAAAGCTGACAATGGGCACATAATAACCAATCAAAAAATACTGGCTATTATTATCTGTTAATAGGACTGAGTAAATGAAATATCATGTAAATAAACAGTCCTCTAGTTGCTGTTTATCCGGTGCTAGTTTCTCCTCCTTCGTTCCTTTTCCAGCTCTGTGATTGATGCTTTAAAGCCCTCTCTCAGCTAGCCCTCCCCTCCATCCAGATTCCTCTCCAGCTCCAAGTTGGTCAAAGATCTGTAAGCTCAAGTAAAATCTGTGTGCCCAATAGACCTGAGAAAAAGAGCGTTGAGGCTGATGCAATGCCCCGGGTCGTAGCGGATCCTTCCAGAGTTTGCAGGCTTCCTTCCTGCAATGCTGCTCAGAGCACCTGGACATCTTGCTGTACCAGCTATATTGGGAAGTCCTACCCAACTTGTGGTGATCTTGGCCTCTTGTGAGAAGACAAGCAGCAGGCCCCGGAGTACACTGCTGAGGGGATTCCATGAAGCAATGGCCCATCTCATTCAAAACCAGTATCTCTTCCTAGACAACCCACTGCTTCCCACCATTATATGCATTCTGCCAACCTACTAGAAATCCTTCTCCCTCCTTTCTGCCTAATTGGATCCTAAGCACCCTTTAAAGATCCATGTCCGTGAGACCCCACTCACTGCTTTTCTCACAGCTCAGATGCTAGCAAATTCACTCAATAGCACAGAGATATCCTTTCATGCCAAGGGGCAGAGCAGTTCGAGTTCGATCAGCAATCTACAGGGTACAAAACACTTTGACATACTCTAAACTCCCTAGAATGTAGGCTGCCTGAGGGAAGGGAGCTTTGCCTATTTGGTTTATTCTTTATCTCTGGTTCCTAGGGGAAGGTACGCACTCAACACACTTTTGCTGAGTGAATGACTGTATCGTGGATTCTCACAGCAACTCTGTGACTTTGGTAAGGCAGGTGTTATTCTGATCACCCACATCCATAACAAGGGCAAAAGGAGGCTCGAAGGCATAAAAACCCCGAGACAGGGAGCTGATGGGCAGCAGAGCTGAGAGGCAGACCTTATTCATAACCTTAAAGTGCATCTTCTTTCCGGTAAACTGTCTTTCACTCCATGTTTATTTGCCCAACTACACAGAAGCTCCTCCCAAGCTGTCTGTATGTCCACCCTCATGCAGATGGACACTTCCCCCAAGCGGAGCTCTTTCTGTGATAATTTTCACGGTGGCTTTCTGGCTTGTGGGTACTGCTTATTCTCAGCATCCAGATACCTACTTGGCCTTTGGTTTACCAAGTTGGAAGCCTGCTGAGCTCTGCTCCTAGCCTCCAGTTCCAGCACATTCTTTTACTAATGCCTGGCAGTGCTAGGATTCCTAATCCCCTGGTCAACTACAGACCCAGGGTGACAGTGTCATTTCTTCATAAAGCCTTCGACCTTCAGCCCATTTTACGATATGTATTGATATATATTTTAAGTGCATATGCTTTGATAGTCTTTGTCCAAAGTTAGAGTTGGAGAGGATTTTACTTTCTACTTTATGTATTTGTGAATTGAAAAGCATAACCTTTTTACAAAGATTATTACTTTTATAGTCAGCAGATACAAAGATTTTTTTAATTTTTTATTTAAATTCTAGTTAGTTCACGTATCATGTAATATTGGTTTTAGGAGTAGAAATTAGTGATTCATCAGTTACATTTGCCACCCAGAACTTATCACAAGTGCCCATCACCTATTCAGCCCATCCACCACAAAGATGTTTTCATTAAAAAAAATTTTTTTTTGGCATCAGCTCAGTGAGACACACTGAAAATACTCCAGCAGACATTGAGAATATATAACCTTATCCTACCTCATTCACTTGTATCTTGGTCCACTCTGTCCACTCCTTGTTTTGCTCACATAGTGGTCCCTTCAAGTTACCAGGCTCTAGTTCTGTTCTCCCAGCTTACTTATTTTCATTTTCCTCTTTTTGCTCATACCTCCCTGAGACCCTACAACTCCTTTGCTGGTGGATGAGCAAATGATCTATGAAGGTGACCTTCATCAAGTAGGGAAAGCCTCAAAAGAAAGATGGTTGAAATATAAAGCTCCCTTCTCTGACTTCACAGCAATTCCTGCTCTTGCCACACAATCAGGTACCAGGTAATACACCCAATTGTTTTCTCATTGGTTCTTGGTATTTGCCTTATTTTTCCAACTATATTTTAAATCTCTCAAAGGCAGGTATCTGAAACAATAGTTCTCTTTATCCCATGTAAAGGGGCTAAAAATGTTTTCTATGCTCTGGATCCAGATTCTTTCCCCAGGGAAGGCTGTTTTCCCACAATATTTTACAAAAGAGATTTCCCAGGACTCTCACTTGCTGAAAATGTCTCTCACAGGTTTATTTGATAAGTGATTAAGCTCAAACCATCTATTAGGGTTTACAGAGTCCTTCATAACCGAGTACCAAACCATGTCAGCAGGCTCATCTTGCCTTCTGCTTCCCTTTCCCACACAGGCAGCCCAGTTTCCAGTAATAGTTTCCTCCCTATTCCACAAATACCTCATCACCATCATTATTAATCATCATTAATGCTTTTACGTTTTGTTGTCTTTGCTCACTGTATGTAGAATGACCTTCTTCTTTCTGCCCAATCTGAGAAGCCCTTCTGTTCCTTCTAAGACTTGTTTCAGGTCACTCCCCTGCTGGAAAAATCTTCCAGAGCTCCTGAAGCAGAGCTAGTGTCTCTCTCCTATGTGCACCCACAAAACTTTAACCTTATCACCTTACGTGTATGATTCTTTCTCTTTGACTTGTTCAAGGTAGGACTTTGGTCTTATTTGTTTGTTTGTTTATTTATGTATGTATTTATGTGTGTATGTATGTATGTATGTATTTATTTTTGTGGGTCCCTAGCAGTACTTTTTCTAATACCTGACAAAGTTGGCACACAATAAATATGTGTTGCATGCATGCGCGAGCAAAAGACAGAAGTGTTCTCCAGGTAGGTCCCATGATGGCTTTGAATGCAGAGTGATGGCGAACAATGAAAGAAAGGAGGGGGGTGGGGGTCATTTTACTGGAAGTCAAAGGGATTCGTTCTTGCATCACGCAGTGCAGCTGACCGCTCCCAGAAGGGAGACATCCAAATGTAAGATGCAGAACATTAAATATTGAAAGCAAAAGTTAAATATTAAATTTTAATATGAAACATTAATGCCAATAAACAAAGCCAGCCAGAGGGGGACAAAATTAGGACCAGGCCACAGGCAAAAAGGAAAGAGTCATGGCTCAGGTTGAAAGCTGCCCATGGCTTGGACTTTCCCAGCAGGGCTCATTGGTAACGGTCACACCCATCAAATTTCCCTGGGGGGATCAGTGGAGGGGAGAAAAAAACCTTTTATAACCCACAGCCATAAAACCCAAGTCTTTCCTACAAAACAAAACACAGTGAAGTGTTTCAGGACCGCCAAGGCTTTAGAGCTCATGGTACACTGGAACAAAAGTAGAAGCAGCAGAGAGGAAAATATGAGGTTGCTGAACCCTTGGGGCAGGAATCCTATCTTTGCTTGTACTGTGTGGACTGGGCTTGTGTACAGCCAACTTCGGCAGAAAGAAATAGCAAGAGTCACTAAAAAAAGCAAAAATAATGGGCTTTCTCATGTTGGTGCCAATGGGTGTTTGCCTAAATGAGAAACAACCCTGGGAGAAGAAAATTGAAACTGGTGCTCAAAATTTTAACTTATTAGGGCCCAAAACTTACCCCATCTTGGGATGCAGGAGCACTTGTGTCTACCATGACTATTCAGGGTCAAGGGCCTGTCAACCTTATAGGACTCAAGCTAAACCTGAAAATCTCATAAATTGTTCATTTTCCATCAGAAAGCCAATGGAGTCGGTTGATAAAACTCAATAATTAGGGAAGTTGTTGGGTTACATTCAAAATGATCTGGATAACTTACTCCTACGCCTACATTCAAATCTTGGTACCCTTAGTTTATGAAAAACTCTTATTCTAAACATTGAGGCTGGGACTGCAGGGCCAGATCAGATTCTTCTGGGGCAACTGTGATGAGGTATTAGGAATCGACGTCCGTGACCATTGAAAGGAAATAACTTCACAGCATTGGCCCTCAGGGTCAGGATGACACAGAAGACTATTTGTCTTGCTTTAAGCCTTGGAGTCCAGAGGAGAAGCAGAGAATTCTGGGAGCAAGACCCACATCACAGCAAAGGTCTCACATAACCAGTCCCCAGGTTATAGGAAATTTAAGAGGTCACTGAATGTAAAGCCCTTACTCCCGGTCAGGCTCTCACCTAACCTGGGAAAGCACAAATGCGTGCGGTACGTCAAGACAGAGGAAGTCTCCACCAAGTCTCCCATTCCCCAAGAACCCTTACAGTTTCCAGGGGAAATAATGGGCACGATGATAAAGGAAAGGGTAATTCAGCTGGAAGGATAATCTTCACAAGAAATTAGCAAGCATCAGGGGGGAAATGAGCATGGATCGGTGGTTTAATTTTAACCATATGGAAGGATTAACTGATCGGTGCTATCGAGTGACCATATCAACTGAAAGTCAATCAGGAGACAGCTTGGGGGAAAATTAGGTTTTCTTAAAGGAAACAAGGTATGAGAATGGAAGCCAGAGCCAAGAAATGCAGAGTCCATATTATGTGATGTTTTCTTTCCTTGAGGTCTCTTTATTTTTTATGAAAAATTTTTGTTAATTCCCTTCTTTCAAATCAATTTCAGAATTTTTACCTCACTTCTACCTCTTTCTCCCCACTTTTGTTTAGCCCACATTATCACGCGAGGCTGCAAGAGGTTAGCCCTATGAAACAGGGTAGCCCGCTGAGTTTCAGAAGAGAACAGGGAATTTTAATGCAAGTTGTTGTATTTTGGGTGTATACAAAGTCACTTATGTCTACATGTATAGACATCTATAGACACACATATAGACAATATATCTTGATCTGGCCTCTCTGGTAAAATATTGCCTCTCAAATAAATATTGATCATATTTTATAGGAAAAATAAAAGTTATAGTTTGTATGCTATTGGCAACATCAAATTATTCTTCATGCCTCACAAAATGCAGAGAAAAGATTCATGAGCCAGACAGTCAGGAATAGAGCCCGGCTTTCAGACTGACTCACGAGGTGACTCGGAGGTGATTACTCAACAGTACCGGGCTTCAGTTTCCATGACTGGAATAGGACAGGATTAGACCAATAGGTGGTTCTCAGACTATAGCCCCACAGTCCCTGGTGGTTGATGGCAAAGTGATGCAGAGCCCACTGTAAAGGCAAAGGGGAACTGGAACAACAGTAGTTACTTCAACCAGAATCGCTCCATTTTAGTCAACGGATTTCTATATTGGACTTTCGCGTAATGGTTTATGTCTAAAAATGGATTCATACTTAAAAAACTTGAAAACCCATTGGGCTATAATAGATGATCACTCGACAAAGCTGCCCACTTCTATACCTTTCCACATATATAGCGAACCATCACTTCTGAGTAAGAAGGAATTGTAGGGATCACGTGGGTGAACTCCTTCCTTTGACATGTGAAGACACTGAGGACCAAAAGCAGAAGTGACCTGCCTGAGGACTCACGGCCAGTTGGTGTCTGAGCAGGTTTAGTCTCTCCCTTCCCCAAGACCTATTGCTTCCTCCGCGAGGTGAGTGATGGTGAAACCTAAAGCTGTCATAACAGGGACCACAGGCTCGTGGCTTAAACAACAGAAATTTATCTCCTCACACTTCTAGGGGCTCGAAGTTCAAGATAAAGAGGCTGGCAAAGTGGGCTTCTTCCTGAGGCTTCTGTCGTTGGCTTGTGGATGATTGTCATCTCTCTGTGTCTTCACACGACCCTCCCTTTGTGCACACCTGTGTCCTAATCTCTTCTAATAAAGACACCAGTCTGTTGGTTTAGGGCCTACCCATATGACCTCATTTAACCTTAATTATCTCTTTAAAGACTCCATCTCCAAATACAGTCACATTCTGAGGTACTGGGGGTTGGTCCGTCAACATGAATTTTGAGGGTAAATAATTCAGCCCATAGCACTTGGTGATTATAAGGATCACTCAGAGAGGTTTCTTTAAATTGTTTTAATGCTTTTGAAAAAGCAATATATGTATTCATTCAAAAAAATGCAAGTACTTTGAAAGGATATACAGTAAATAATTACCTCAGTCCTCCAGATTCCTTTCCCAGGAACAATTACTATTACTTTTTCTTGTGCATCTTCCAGAAATGGTTGCTGTATATTCAAACCTATAGTATATGCGTGTCTCCCCAGTGTATACTGGGGAGATTTAAAACAAACAAAAACTCCTCTGTCTCAATCTCAGACTAATTAAATCAGAATCTCAGCGGCTGGAGCCCCCAGGTGTCTCCAGTGATAGGAAAGACTTGGGGAAACTCTAGGCCCTTGCTCCTCAGGGAGGGTCTGGGGTCCGGCAGCATCAGCATTGCTGGGAAGTTGTCAGAAATGCAGAATCTCAGGCTTCATCTCAGACCTACTGATCTAAATCTACACTTTCGTAAGATCCTCCCTTAGGTAATTCACATGCAGGCAAAGTTTGAAAAGCCAGGTGACTTAGTTTTTTACTGGAATTTATGCTGGACATATTAATCAGTGGATGGTCCCACTGAGCAGGCCTGACCCAGGACAGAGAAGAATGGCTGATGCCTCCAGGGACAGGAGATAGGCTCCCATAGGGTGGCCTGTCACTTGGACCAGCAGGTCCCCTGACAACACGTCCCCCAAGAAGAAGAGAAGGAGCAGCCTCCAGAGCTGCCATACCTTTCCCCGGCAAATGCTCAGGGCTCACTTCGGTTCCAGTTACTGAAAAGCCTACTTCAGATCATTCCGGTTTTGCAATTGGATACTCTTCTGCTAGCGAACAAATGTGCCCACGGAGAGCTGGAGAATGGCTCCCCTAAACCACAGTGAACACACTGCAGATTCGGCAGCCTGGCATTCCTCTGGCCTGTGCCATAAATTGCTGAGGCCATCATCCGTGGCAAATAACCCAGCTAGGCTGCCTGGCAGCCAGCGGGGGAGGGAGCCAGGGGTGGGGAGGTGTCAGCCAGTCAATTAGCCACGGAAACAGCATTCCTTCCTCCAGGGTGGATTTTCCTCTTTTCAGCACCACTAACTCGAATGTCAAACAAGTTGTAACTGCCGTGGAGAGCAGGCCCTGGTTACAATGTTTGCTTTCTGTAAGAAAGAGAAAACAACCGCCATTTCGGCTTTACCTTTGGCGTTCTGGGACTTGGGATGGGGCCAAGTGAGCTGCTTGTTAGCAACTTTTCCTCTCCCACCCAGCTCCTACACCTAGTACTGCTAAAGGGAACCACTTCTGAGTCCCCTCACTGCTGGTTGCAAACCCAGAGCTGGGGGAGGATGGGGAGCTGTTACACAAAGAGTCTCCCTTCTGGGGCAGCTGTGGCTGGATGTCAGCCCCAGTCACATTAAAGCATGTTTCCAGCATCTTAGAACCCACCTAGAGAAGAGTTAATGAGGTCTTGGAGTGCACCCAATCCTGGAATGAACTGAGATGCCCTTCACATCCTGTAATGCCAGGTGTTTGCCTCAAAGAGGCATTTATGGGAGTACTGGTTTTGGCAATTCCCTTTGGCAATGGCAATTGAGCAATGGGAGCTACACCCCCCCCCCCTCTGGGGGGGATGTTAGGTGCAAAGAGCTTCTGTGACTTGCCTAAGACCCCTCGGCAGGGAGACCACTTAGATCACAAACTCTCTGAATCTGAGCTCCCAGAGGGCAGGCACCAGTTTGTGAACTGACTTAACATCATGTCTGGGGTTCTTTGGAGTGGGAGGCATGTAGGAAAGGCTCAATGCTAGGCAGTGGTGATGAGGCCTGGGAGTGGATTCTGCCCAATCCTGGAGCCAACAAAGCACACCTGGTCCTATCTAGGATCTCAAGGCAGGTAGACAACTCCTTTGGGGAGCAGGCAACTTTCCAAAGTTGTTCTCATTTTCCTCCCTTACTCGAAGTGGGTGTGAGGGAGGTGGTAGTGGACATTGGATTTCCACTTAGGGGGACTGTGTAGACCTATGCAAATTTTGATGCTCAAAGACTAAGGGAGCATATTAACAAGGCAGCTGGGAATAGAAGGAAACGTCAAGTGAGCGAAAGTTGATTCCTTGGAGTGGTCTGATTGGTGGAGGCTAAATTCTAAGAAGAGAAAGCAGGGCTGGAAACAGAATGGAAAGACGAACAGTCAAAAGTTGGGTAGAACATGAACGGACTGTGGAGTGAGACAGAGTAGAAACAAAGCCTGGGGGCTTCCAACTTTTTTTCTGGCTGCCAGCTAATTAGGGTATAGGTATATCACTCCATTTAAAGTCGTGAAGTAGGGGTAAACACAGTCTTAGGCACAAAATGTTGGAGCCTCCTTCCTTCCACCTGCCATTAGCCTGGCCAAGCTGTGCATATGAAATTGTAGTTATGTAGGCCCCTCTCCATAGCTCTGGCCATTATGTACCAGTAATATTTTAATTGCATCCTTGGGTATGTGGCAATGGTTTCCCCAACCCTGGTCTAAATTACTCCCTTTACTTCTTGAGCAATATGACATCCATTGAGAGCTTATCTCATGGTTTCCTCTCCTGGAAAATCAATTAAATTAATAGCTGACACTAATACAATGCTTACTGTGTTTCTGGTACTAAGTACCACAGAAATATTTACTCATTTAATCATCACAGAAACTACAACTATAAGGCAGGTACTAATATTATTTCCATTTTACAGAGGAGACAACTGAGGTACAGTGAAATTGAGGAACTTTCCCAGGGTCATTTGGGTAGGAAGTAGTAGAGAATGGATAGAAACCCCAACAATCTATCTCTAGAACTGGGCTTCTAACCTCTATACTGAATTGCATTTTAAGCTCATTCTTCCACTATTGTAGCTAAATCCATGTTATTTTCCTCTGGATCAGCCTGGGGGGTTGGCAAAAACACCTACACAGTAGACACTTTATAAAAATCCTTCACATATTTGGAGGAAGTATTTGAGCTAAGCCTAGGTCTGCTCTGCCGGGGCTTCTGTGGAGCTCATGAATAGACTTCAGGAAGTACTTTATCCAAAAAGCTTCAAAGCAGAGATCTCTAGTAGATCCACAGCCAAATGAGGAATATGTGGCAAGTGCTTCAAGGAAGCGTAATATGACCTTAATATAGCTGGGAGCCCATATGGTCCAGTCCGTGCCCAGGGTCATATACAAAAGAGTACAGTCCAGAGCCAAAAATAATTATAAATGCATTTTGGTTTTTTAGTTTTCTTTCCAAAAAAATTAAATGGGATCCATCTCATAACTCGCACAGATTTTTAAAAATCCTTTGTCTCTCTTTCCTAATTTATTCATACCCTAAAACCATCCCACTGCCTCTCTCTTTCCCAGTTTACACTTTTTGTTCTCTCAGAACTCTCCCTGACACCCATCCCATCCTTCTTTCCAGAAGCGGTGTCTGAGGATACCTTTCCATGGCTGTCAAGGGACTTGGCAGCTCTGGGTCATCTGTTCTTTGCTCACGCCCCAGGGAAGACATATAATCTGAGAAGTTTAGTTCTTTTCTTGCTTTGACTATTTCTCAATGAGTAGTTCTCCTGGACAATTTCTGGAAAAGAAAATCTCACTTATTACATTAATAAATACCATTTTTGAGGTCCTCCAACATATCAGACCCTGTGCTAAGTCCTTCAAGATTGTTATTTCATTTTACCTTCACAACAACCCTCCTAGAAATGTGTCACTGCTGTATGAATTCTACAAGTGAGAAAGTTTATGCTCATGGAGATTCAATAACATGCCTAAGGTCATACAGTAAGTAAGAAGCAAAGTCAGACCTGGTTAAATTCTTGTGTTTCTTAAAGAATGGTCTGCAGAATAAGGTGATCAAAATTCACTAGGGTGTTTGATAAAAATGCAGGTTCTTGGTTCTATCCTAGACCAAGTTATTACAGGGAATGGTGCTGAGGAATCTTAATAAATATTAAAATGTATGATCTTATTACTATACTTTGGCCTCATTGGCTGTAGCTGCCCCCTCCACCAAGTCTCCCCTTCCCAGTCAGGCCTCTGGCAGATACAGGACCTGCCAGGCATCTAACTAGGTTCTTCCTGCAGGTGCGACCCAGGCCTTTGATTCCCCTCCCCTTTCCCCACAGAACAAAGACAAGCAGCACGCACATGCTTCCTGCTGGGCCTGGATTTGTATTTCCATTTGCAAAACACTCTCTCTATTCCCTAAACCCGTGAGGTCTGTGACTAGGGTGTCCAGTCTATTCAAAATCAGAAAACAAACAAGGCTTCCTGCTGGAAGGATCCAGGGAAGAAGGGACTCCAGCTGTCTGTGGCTACTAGAGGGAAGCAGCCAGGCTTCAATCCAGTTTTCTGGAGCAGATGACACCTGGAAGGAAAGCCATTTGGGATTTTTGAAAGAGCTCTGGCTGGGAGTGAGCAATCCAGGTTCTAGTCCTTGCACTGTCACTAATTCCCCACAAGTCACAGGCCTCTCTGAATGCCGTCTGTATGTAAGTGGTGAAGCAACAACAGCTCTAAGGATCCTGACTCCCTCCAAGAACCTGTGATTCCAGAAAAGCAAGATCTCAGGTCATCTGGAAGGCATCCTAGAGAAGATATGAATGAGACTTTGGGACACATTTTGTCTCAGACTCTGGGTCATCCTGCCCAGTTTCATTCTCTTCTCCAAAGTCAAACTGCAGCAGGGTTAGCACTTTTTTTTTTTTTTTTAAGATTTTATTTATTTATTTGCAGAGATAGAGACAGCCAGCGAGAGAGGGAACACAATCAGGGGGAGTGGGAGAGGAAGAAGCAGGCTTCCAGTGGAGGAGCTTGATGTGGGGCTCGATCCCAGAACGCTGGGATCACGCCCTGAGCCGAAGGCAGATGCTTAACGACTGCGCCGCCCAGGCGCCCTGAGGTTTAGCACTTCTGCTTAAGCAAGGCTGAGGCCTTATGTGGTCCATGGTGATGAGTTAACCAAGACATTCATTAAACACAATTTACTAAGTACCTCCTATTGACCAGGTACTGGGCTGGGTACTGGTGATAAAGCAGAGATGACACTTGTAGAGTACTTATTATATGCCCCACACTATGAGTGTTTCCCATGCATTGCCTCACTTAATCCTTACAACAATCCTACAAAGTAGGTAGGATTATTATCCCACGTTATGGATAAAGAAGCTAACGCTCAGAGAAGGTGGCCTAGGCTTTGAATCCAGGCGGTCTGACCTCAGAACTCTTGCTCTGGGGGACGACAGCCCTCCTGGCAGCTGATGCCTTGGACAGGATAGAACATGCAGGGCGATGATGCTGAAGAGCCGGAGTTCTGAGTACCCTGGTGTCCTGGCCTCACTTATCCACGTGGACGTCTACATCCCATCGCTGCCCCATGGCTACCAGTGCACCTTACACTTGGCTGAACCCTTCTAGGCCTGCATATCACAGTCCAGACCCTCACACACTCTCTCTAGATGAGGGCCACGCCCACTTGCTGGCTTTCTGGGACTCACCTTGCTCCATCCATGCATGCTTCCTGAGTCATCTTCTACCAGCTCCATGGCAACCAGATCAGCCCAGGACCAGTCCCACCACCACCTCTGTGGTTCCCATAGCTCACATCGTATCAAGGGCAAACTCAACATTCCAGAGACCCACTGTTCCCTGAACCCTGAGTACCCACCTCAGCTTGGCCCTCACCCTTAACACACTCCTGAAAAAAGAGCAATTCTGTGGGGTTGATGTGCCTTATGCAATCTGAGTCTCACAATAATTCTGCTATTGTTTCCCCAAGGTTAGATTTTCCCAAGATCAGGCAGCTGGTACGCAGTTGGGATTTGAGTCCAAGTTGTATGGCTCAAATCCCATGCCCTGTACTGGCATTTTCCTAACTTCAGTTATTTGTTTGCTATTTTCATGATTTTTTTTTCCATATGCTCATACATTGACCTTAGAATTTACTATTTTTCTTTCAAATGAACCCACCTCCTTTATTCACTTTAATACATCTTGCCTCATCCTAAATCAAAACTCCAAAATAATCATAGGTTTGATGTGCTGGTTGCTTTTTCTAATAAATGTTCAAATAAAAATGTTACACATTTACCCTATATTGCCCTGCTTCCCTTAACCTTCTTCACTGTTCTCCACAGATACATTTCTAATGACAGGGCCAATGCCAAGGAGCCTGGGGTATTAGAAAGAGCCTGAGCCAGGGGAAGGAAAAGCTGGCTTCTCAGCCTGGCTGAGCAGCTATGGAACCATGTGACTTTGGGAGAGGAGACTCCTAGGCACCACGACAACTGAAGTCCCTGGAAAAGAGTGATCTCTAGGGCGTCTTTCAACTTGCCCCCTGAGCCTTCCTTCTCTTCAGAGCATGTAGGGAGCCACCAGGCAGCTGGAAGAGTGCCCCTTCCCAGCCATTTTCTAGGGCTGCTGTGGGGAGGTGGTCTATCACCTGTGCCAAGCAGCCCACATAGCGCTGGACACAGCGTAGGTGTGGCGTAAATACCAGCTGCCTCTCTCTACCGGGGCTGCTGCGTCTGAGAGGGGACCCAGGCTGGAGGAGTCATGGGGTGACAGAAAGATAGTAATTTCTTCCCTCTTTCCTAGCCCTCTGTCCTAAGCCCCCTCCGCCTGCCAGAAACAGGGAGGGAAGAGAAACCAGAGAGGAGAGGCCGGTGCAGCTGGAGCCAGGGCGGGCTGTAAAATAATCGGAGGGCAGCCGGTGGGTATCGCTTTGCAATGATTGCTCTGGGAGGTTGTGTCAAAGTGAGAGACTGAGTCGCAGTCATGAAACATTAGCACATTGACACACGTGGCCCCAGCAGAGCAGGGCTCTCTGGTTTCAAGAGGGCGTGACCTCTGACCTGGCCCCTCAAAGCTGGGCGACTGAGGACCCTCCAGCTACAGATCTAGAGGCCAGCCTGTGCGGGGAGCCCCAGTGCCCTGGAGGAACTCTAAACCACTTGCTTACCTATGACCTGTGGCCCCGGAGAGGCTTCTGGTGGCGCTCCATGCGGGGAGACATCGGTGCTCCTGTCGGGCGCTGGGTGGGTGGTCCGTGATGCCAAGGCAGCTGGAAGCCTTGTTTCAGACTTAGTCATCTCTTCCAGGGGGTTGCGGCCAAGCTGCCTGGAATTCCACCTCTGAAAGCCTGTGTGACTTTGTAATGTCACGTAGTCTCTCTGAGTCTCAGTTTCCTTGTCCGTAAGTGAGGATGAAGATATCAAGCTGTCAAGGTTATTATGAAGGCTAAATCAAATATTTAACCTGATAAGGGCCCCAGGGCAAAATCTCTAGATAAGACCAGGGGAGAGCAAAAGGTTGACAAAATAGTAGGGGCAATTGAGACAATGTTTGGTTTCCCTTTCTGTAAAGATAGCTGGGTTGGTATCTCAGGTTGAGCATTGATGCCTACGGTTTTGGGGGAGGGTGAGCTTCTGACAAGGGCTGTGTTTGCAATGGGAGGCCCTGCCCTTTTGGATGTGTATATAAGGTCAAAAGGCAGATAAACACAACTTAAGGACTTGCATGTGAACCCTTAAGCAGACCTATGAAAGATGTGGGGATTTTTGAGCTCAGAGAGCCGCTGGGTAGCTTCCCCCAGAGTCATCTTTTTAGTGCCATCGGTACTAGTATCATCTCCACGTGTCTCCTACCTAAGGCCTGGCCGTCACCAAGCTTCTTCCCCATGAAGCCCTGTTGATGGCCCCCTGTGATCTTCATGGTAGTCAGACTTCTTGTGACATCTCCTCAGACATCTCCTCAGAGATGATTTGTGTGACCAACAGATTGTTGCAGAGGTATAAGGTGTGACTTCTAAAGCTGGGTCATAAAAGGCACCATGGCTTCCACCTTGAGCTCTTGGATTGCTTGTTCTCAGGGAAGTTGGCTATTGTATTGTAAGAACACTCAAGCAGCCCTCTGGAAGGGACTATGTGGAGAGGACCTAAGGCATTCTGCCAACAACCAGCACTAAGATGCCAGCCATGCGAGGGAGCCATCTTGGAAGTGAATCCTCCAGCCCCAGTCTTCAGATGACTATAGCCAACATCTTGGCTGTAACTTCATAACAGCCTTTGGGCCAGAACCACCCACCAAGCCACTCTCGAATTTCTAACCCACAGAAACCATGAGAGATAATAAATATTCATTGTAGTTTTAAACCACCAAGTTTGGGGATAATTTTTTATATAGGAATAAATAGCTAATACAGAGCATTTCAAGAAAACCCCGTAGATATGCTTCCATGTTAGTGGAAAGCACTTGGCATTGAGGGGGCAGCATTTAGATCAGAGGCAGCTGGAAAGGGGTTTTAGAAAATAATCCTGTGTTCTGGAATCCCATCTGTATCAGAATCTCTTTGCGTGGCTGTGAAAACACATATTCCTGGGTCCTGCTCAGAGAAATTTGAACTCATGAGGTCCGGAGCCCATGAATCTATATTTTACTTACTTCTATTAGATCCCCAGTAGTTTTTGGTGAACAGACGGTTTAGATCTAGCCCAATTTTAGATCTAGACCTGATTTTATAGATCAGGCAGTGTTGAGATAGGTAGTGGCCTGTCAAGACCACAAAGCGAGGCAGAAACAGAGGAGAGAATAGAAACTCAAGTGTCCTGGAATTGAGTCTGAGTCTCTTGCCCCAAATTCGCAGATTAGTGGCGTTCAGATGTTAAAACAGGAGAGCGGCTAGGGAGCGATTTGTCTTCAGGTGTGGAGACATGGCGCTGTCCGTTTCCTCTAAGGAGGTGTTGGGTGGGCCGCAGCAGGCAGGCAGGCAGGCTCCACTGCCTCTGTGGCTGGGCTAATCGCACCCATCCCTGCACAAATGCCAGGTAATAGCATCGTAATGAGCCTGCCGTGCTTTTAAAGTTGCACTGAACATGGCATTTGAGTAAAGATGGCTGCTGGGTTTAGGATGGACTTCCATCTGCTAGTCCCAGCCAAAGGCCGCAATAACACCTGGGATGGCTGGGACTGCATTTACATGTGTGTGCGCACGTGCCGGTGTGCCTCTGAAATAGTGAGCACATGAGTGCAAAGGTGTAGCTGTGGGCCCAAATATGTGGTTGTGTGCCTATGAAAAATATGAACACATACATCTGTGTGTGTGTTTAGTCCTACCATCACATCCTGTACTCCAGAAAACATGCATGATTTGCAGACACAGGAAATGTCTTTGATGTCATGCAGGCTTCTTGTCCATTCTTGGTGCTACGCACGGTGATTTACAAAGCCAACATCCCATATTTGATCTGAGCGAGACCTGACATGTAGCCATCAATCTGGTGGCTTTGTAAATATTTTCAGTGCTCCAGTCACAATGGGCACTGAGAGCTCTGTGAAGATCAAAGGCCTCACCTCTGCCATGGTATTTGTAGGAGGAAGAGATGTAGCCAAGTAGGCGTGAGGGCGTTTGTAGAAGTATTATTAGAGAAGAGTGTGGGGGACAAAAGGTCACCTACCAAGACTACCTGCCACCCCATTGCGCCCATCACCCCCCCACCCCCCACCCCCCAGCTTAGGGCTTCAGCTCTTCTCCTGGTGGGCCTGTTGCCAGCTCAAGTAGAGAGGGGTGATTTTAAGGAGCTCTATGCAGTGTTTGGCAACCCGGGTACCCATCAGTTTCTGATTTTAATGTCCTAGTTCTAACGACTAATTGCTGGTGATTCCAGCAAGTTCCTCTCGTCTTCCTGAGGCTTTTGATATATATGTTTCTATGAGAGTTATTGATCATGTTGTATTACAGAGATTTGTTAATGTGCCTGACTCTCCTGCCTCCTAGTCCTGGAGTTTTTTGAGGGTAGTGGTTCTATCTTGTTTACTGCTATATCCTCAGCCCCAGCCCAGTACCTGAAGCCCAGGTGAAGGCCAGTCAGCAGTGCACAAACAGATTGAATTAGGACCTTGTTCCTGTAACCAAAACTTTCCTTGAACCTTAGAGTCAGATCCCTGTCTTATAGCCTCACTTCATGCCATTGCTGGAGTCCCTGCTCCATGACTTGTCCGGGACCCCAAGTTTTCCCTCTGGGCACCGGACATTGTCCTCCCTTACTTCCACCCATTCCTGCAGGAGCTCAGCTCCTGCCCCCGCCTCCTAGCCTATGCCAGATGTGAGACTAAATTGAGCGCCATCTAGAATCTGCAAGTGCAAGAGGCCTGTGGTGCTCGACTCCAACTGCTGCCCAGTCTGAGGCCACCACCCTCTAGATGTCCGTGCTTTGTCTCAGTATCACATTGCTACATCCTAGTGCTTTAAGAGCCTATGCGATCCCAAGACCCTGTTCTGATAAAGAATAATAATAACAGTAATTCTCGTTTGAATTGTAAAACTACTATGTTTCTAGTGCCAAGTGTTTTACATACTTTAATTCTCACAGAGAAGTTTCTCTCTACTTTACAGATGAAGAAACTGACGCTCAGAGAGGTTAAGTAACTCACTTGAGGTCACATAGCTTCTGAAGTCAAGACCAGTGAAGGTGGCACTGTGGGGTTGAGGGACCACAGGCTACAGGCTCAGGGACACCTGGATTAGAGCTTGGTTGTACTTGGCCAATTCGCCCTGCACAATGCACTCTTGGAGCCTTATCTGTAGAAAAAGGAAAACAAGAGTTACCTTTCTGGGTTGTTAGCGGCCCAACGAACTGTGTCTGTAAAGTGTCCAGCACAGTCTGACACTTAGTTCAGTGTTTGTTTCTGTCTCTCCTTTCCTTGGTCTCTCCTCATTCAATCTTGAGTTCAGGCACTCTGACAAAGAGGAAATACACTGACATAATCTCGATCAGAACGTCCGGAGCTATACTTTCCTCCTGTCACCTCTTTATTTCATTGTCTCTAATGGGACATAATGAGAAAGCTAGTATTCACCCGTCTTTAAAAAATTTTCCTCATGACAATAAATTTATGTCTCCCCTCCCCTCACTGTTAGATCATTGTGAACGTGACAAGAGAGAGGCTTATGGAGAAGCAATTATCCTGAGCAAATGAATTCCACACAAATTCAAAGGTGAAGATTACAATGAGAACAGAGACGTACATTATTAGAAAATTAAAGTAGAAATCAAATAAGGATTAGGAACCCTGAGTCTCAAATATTTAATTGTCATAATTGCCTAATTAAAATGGTTTTTTTAAGCACTCCTCCCCCTCACCCATGAGTGCTAGAAGGGCTCTATTGCCAGGAAGACAATTGCAAGCACGCAGACTTATCACAACATGAGGGCTGACCCCTGGCAAACCTTTTCGCAGAAAGAGAAGTTACACTGCCTCTTCATTCATGCCTTCATTTAGCAACTACAAAGTGAGTGTGTACTACGCACTGCTTTGGAGACAGCCTTGGGGGACCACACCCTGGGGGTAAATGAGTGGGGGAGGCCTTCAGAGCCAAGCTGAACTGACTTGTTTACTCGAAAGACTGCTCATAGTTTGCCAAACCAAGAGGGATTCAGGGCAAGTGCTGGTATGTGAAGCTGGGTCATGGCCAGAAGGTAGGTCAGGCTGGAGGAAAGGCATAAACTGAGATGAGTCACACAGCAGGGCAAGTTGTAAGAACGGATCAGGGAACGGACAGTTGGATTTGAGTGTGTCAATGCAGATGTTTCCTGGGACACCTTTTGTTCATTTGGCATCTGTCTTCCCATGCTAGACCGAAAGACTTTGAGGGCCTGGATTGTGTTCATCTGATTGTGTATCCCCAGTGCCTAGCACATAGCAGGGGATTTTTTAAATGTGTTGTTTAATTGAATTAAATTAAAATGACATTCCTTTGAAATAGACCTTGATGTACTTTAGGAAGAAGACAGAGGCCTTGAAGGAGTTGAGCCAGATGGATACCTACCATGCCTGGCACATAGCAGATACTCATTAAAGATGTGGTGAGTGAATGAATCTAGGAATGAATGAATGGCAAGCAATGTTCTACACACTGGAATAGAAAGATGATTAATGCATGCCTCTTGCCCTTGAATAGGTCCTAGATGAACGAGGGACAGAGACTTGTGACCAGCTAATGAGAACCCAGCCTAATCGGAGATGAGTCACATCATTTATCAAACCCAAGAGCTGGCATCTCATTTTCATTAATCTAGGGACTGCTGCCAGGATCATTTTTGTGGGTCTAGAGACTTTACCTCTTCAACTTGAGTGTAAACTTTCGATAGCAAACACCTGTTTAGTAGTAGACTATCACTTTGTATTTGCTGGATGAAAGCATGAATGAGAAGGCAATGCAAATTACCTTCAACGGAAACGGGGTTGTTTTCACATTATGACAAGTGCTGTGATCATCTTCCTGAATAAATCCTATGCATTGCATCCAAGTTTGCCTCCTTGCTTAACAAGTATTCTTTCTCTGACATTCCAGATATCTCTAAATATTGGGTTGAAATGAACTTCTTAAAACTACTGCAAACGCTCTGCCAGATACTAAGGGGAACGGTAAGGAAGCCTATGATTTGATCTCTGCTCTCAAAAGGCTTATACTCTAGTTGGGGGGATAAAGCCCAGACCCATCAAAAAGATCACATTAGCAGCACCCAAGCAGAGAAAATGAGATGTCAGTTCTCATGTTTGATAAATGGTCACCTCTCCCCCCACCATGAAATTTAGCCTGCTTTGCTATTCCAGTTCTTAAGTGCCGCTGCCCTGCTAAATGAATTGGTTAGGCAAGGAACATCGACCTATGGATGGACCTGTGTTGCCATTACCCTGGATTAAAGTTAAAAGTGTCGGAGCCTAGGACCCAGAGAGCTCCAGGGCAGAGTAAGTGACAAGCCACACGAGATGAGCAGGTAACTAATGATGCCAGAGGTAGGTCAGGGAACAATTCACTCGAGAGATGGCACTTGAACTGTGCCTCGAAGGATGGACAGAATTCTGTATGGGGAGAAGTTTCAGTGTATGGGGAAACGCAAGGAAGTGCACTGTGATTCGGCACGCGCACGTGCTCACCCTCCTGATAGTCTAATGACATAAGTCCTTCTCATGTCCCCTTCTCGCGTTTGAGGAAACTGAGCTTCAGCGGGGTTGAGTCCCTTGCCCACACATATCCTGCACCAAAGTGGTCAAGCCAGGCCCTGACGTGGCAGCGTGGCTTTGAAGCCCACTCTCCTTCCCCGCAGAGTTCCATGCAGGGGAGCTAGGGATGACAGCGTTGGAAAGTAAACTTGAATCCACTGAAATCAATGAGCTAGAGCATTTATAAAAATAGAATTGGAACCTTTTCTAATTTTCTAGCCCTTTCATTTGCTTTCATTTGACTGAGTCGTGTAGTTATTTTTGCCTTCACTTTGAAAGTGAAATCTCTGCAGGTTGGGGAAGCAGTCATATGACTGACCACTCTAGTTGCCTTCCAACTCCAGGTCAGCTATTTGCAATGCCTGACTTCTGAAAGAAAACAAATCTTCTTTAAGGAGAAATTAAGAGAAGGTGGTAGACGAACAGGGCAACAGGGAGAAAGGGGGAAGGGGCCACAGGAAAAGAAATATGATAAACATTACTTTGATTTTCAACGTTCACATCAAGCAGACACTGAGAATTTCTGCGTACCAGAGTTCCTGCGGAAACTGGGAGTGGGTGGTCTCTGGCATTTTCTTGAGAGGAACTCAAGTGATAAATATAAAGAATGGCTCCAAATGCCCAAAAAGAAGGACTCAGAGTAGAAATAGAAACAAAGCTCAAAAGAAGCCATGGTATTTTTCAGAGTAGATACAGAGATGCTTAATAATTTACTGCATTGCAGGATCCAACGTAACACTTGAAAGCCTCAATAAATAAGCGTAATGGGCTCCCTTTAAAAATGTATTGGTTGGCAATTTATTTACTCATGTATATCCACCTTATGGTATGTGACATGTTGCCCTTCCTCTCTTCGAGGAAAAGTACTCTATAGGAGGCTGTAATTAGTGCTGGCCGCTGAGGCCAGAAACTCTTTCCTTGGCATACTTAATTCCTCTCATGCTGTCTGGTCTTCCAGATCTGTTTTTCCTTCTCTTCTTCTTTTCATTTTTATCTCTTCTATCTCTCTCTCTCTCTCTGTCTCTCTTTCTTTCTCCTTCCTTCTCTCTCTCAGTTTCTTTCTCACTTTTTTCTGTTAATTTCTCTTTTTTCCTTTCTTTGTTTCTTTCTCTCCTTTATTTCTGTCACTTTGTGTTTCTCTTCTTTCTTTCTCTTCTTTCTTTCTTTCTTTCTTTCTTTCTTTCTTTCTTTCTTCTTTCTTTCTTTCTTTCTTTCTTTCTTTCTTTCTTTCTTTCTTTCTTTCTTTCTCCTTCCTTCCTTCCTCCC
>NW_024424786.1:14593692-14655147 GCF_017311325.1 Ursus maritimus
CCTTCTCCCTCCCTCCCTCCCTCCCTCCCTCCCTCCCTCCCTCCCTCCCTCCTTCCCTCCCTTCCTTTCTTCCTTTTCATTCATTCATCACACTTCAACCAACTTCAACAAATCTGACCCCAAGAGCTCCCAGTTGCATGGAGGACAACATGATGAAAGTATGATATAGTGTTACTGATATTATGAATGATGTATGCAGGCAGCACATATAGTAGGGCTAGGTGAAATTCTAGGCATGCAAGTGATAGATAAGTGAAAATTAGTGTGAACTTTCTAGAAAGCAACTTGAAAGTATAGAGCCAAAACTTTAAAAGTGGACATACACATTGACCCAGTAGTTCCACTTTGGGGACTCTATCCTAAATGATGGGGGAAAAATAAATTCTTGAGTATGGAGAAAACTTAATGCAAAAGATTTTATCATGTTTATCATGACATTATGCATTACAAAAAACCCCACAAATTTACCTTAAAAAACCACCACCAACAACAACTCCTAAATTGTTTTAAAAATCATGGTGCATCTACTCAACCAGGACGATTCTCTCTGAGGTAGGAGTTGGAGGAGGATTCTAGAAATGCTTCCTGGAAGAGTTGACAAATGAACAAAGTCCTGGGAAAATAAACAAACGATTACTCCAGAAATGGCATTAACAAATAATTTTGAGCAACTGCTAAGTGATATGCAATATACTAGCTGTTTGACATAATTATATTTTATTATCCTTTATTGAACACCTACTGTGTGGCAGTTTGCTTAATTTTTAACTTGTGCTTTGACGTATATAATCTTAAATAAGTCTCTCAAGAATTCTTTAAAGGTTAGTATGAATATTCTTCTTTTCAATGTCATGAAAATGAAGCTCAGAGAAAAAGAAACAACTTGCTCAAGGTCAAACGACTAAGTCGTAGTCGCAGGATGTAAGCATAGGTCTCGTTCAGAGTTGGGTGCTTCTACGAGTGCCTTGGCTGACCTGATGCTGATTTGTAGATTGGCACACGATAGAAGTATGCCAAACTCATAAGCACCAGTACACAGGGAAGTGCAGAGGGTGCTTGTTCCTGGGCCACTGCATTAGTTTGTCTCCCACTGGGGAAAAGGTTCCACACCATTCTTATTAAGTGAGCAGTGCTCCTCTTTGAGAAGCCTAAATTAAGACAGTAGTCACTCAAGTCACGAAATCATGGTGACGGCCGCTCACTGGGGTTAGTCCTGAAAGGCTGGCCGGGGCTACAATGTACTTCCATCTTCACTGAATCAGATGCGACCACCCCGGTTTACACCACAGATAGGCTCAGCTGCCCAGAGGAGGGTCGTGTCTGAAACACCGTTCCTGCCTCTCGATGACACTTGGCCTAATCAGATGCCGTCACCAATGAGAAATAAGTACCAGGATAAATCTCATGGCAGTTTCCAAAGCATGTCTACATACATTTGGAATCTCACAATAATTGTATAAAGTAGACCAAGCAAGTTTTAGCACCCTCACCTGACAGATGAGGAAACTGATGTCTGGTGAATGCACGGGCTGTGATGATGCTGGAAATGGGTGCATTCCTTTGGGAAAGTAGTTTGAGCACACATATACAGCCACTTAAAAATACACATATTCTTTTGCCCAGTAGTTCCACTTTGGGGAAACTGTCCTAAGGACAGAATCCAAAAATCTACAAAAAGCTGTGTGCCCCAGACATTTATAGCAATATTATTTAAGATAAAAATAACTGGAGGGGCGCCTGGGTGGCACAGCGGCTGGGCATCTGCCTTCGGCTCAGGGTGTGATCCCGGCATTATGGGATCGAGCCCCACATCAGGCTCCTCTGCTATGAGCCTGCTTCTTCCTCTCCCACTCCCCCTGCTTGTGTTCCCTCTCTCGCTGGCTGTCTCTCTCTCTGTCAAATAAATAAATAAAATCTTAAAAAAAAAAAAAAAACTGGAAACCGCCAACATGCTCAGGCTTAGGGCAAAGATTAAGGAAATTAAGGCAAACCCACTCCATAGACAATTACAGAGCAAATAAAAAGGCCTTTTAGCAAAAGGCTTTTGATGAAATGGGAACATGATAATGTATAATGTCAAACAAGGAAAATAAATTATGTATACAACAATAGTACGGTGACAACGATATAAAATTGCTAGAAAGAAATATTCCAAAGTGTTAACAGTGATTACTTCAGGGTCTGGGATAGTGATTCTCAATAACATACTAGTAATTTTTTTAAAAAAAAGATTTTATTTATATATTTGAGAGAGAGAGAGCTGAGTGTGAGAGAGAGAGGGCATAAGCAGGGGTGAGGTGCAGAAGGAGAGGGAGAAGCAGACTTCCCACTAAACAGGGAGCTCGATGTGGGGCTTGATCCCAGGACTCCGGGATCATGACCTGAGCTGAAAGCAGACACTTAACCAACTGAGCCACCCAGGCACCCCTGTACTAGTAATTTTTAAAAAGTAGCATCGGGCACAGTTGTAATATATTAGGTTCTCTTCTAAGCATTTTGCATGAATTCGTTCATTTAACTCTCACCACGCTGTATGGACTGAACGTTTGCGTCCCTGCAAGACGGCAATGTTAAAATCCTAGTCCCCAGTGTGGATGGCATTAGGAGGCGGGGACGTTAGCAGGAGATTAAGTGACGAGGGTGCAGCCTTCATGAATGGGATCAGTGCCTTATCGAGAGACCCCAGAGAGCAGTCTTGCCTCTTTCTGCCATGTGAGGACACAATCAGAAGTCGCAGTCTGCAGCTTGGAAGAGGCCCCTACCAGAACCTGACCGCGCTGGCAGCCCGGTCTTAGCCTTCCGGCCGCCAGACCCGAAAGAAATACATTTCTGTGGTTTAGAAGCCACCAGTCTGTGGAGTATTTGTTATAGCAGCCTGAACTGACTGAGACAATACCCTCGTGAGACAGGGAGCGGTACAGATGAAGCTGAGCCCAATACCCACCCTCTGCGTCAGTTCCTCGGTGGCCTCTGAGTCCACGTTTATGCACAGTGCTCTGCCGGCCTCGCCGTGACAGCTAGCAAACACAGAGAGCTGTCTAGGCTGCTAGTTCTCACCTTGGTCATCCCATTAGCACTGTGAGGACTACATTATAACGATTCCCGTTTCACAGATCAAGCGGCTGGCGTCTGAAGACACTAAGTTACGCGCGCAGGGTCCCACAGCCTTGACGCAGGCAGGCTGAGTCCAGGGGCCTTCCGTTTGACCACTGCAGTAAGCTGTCTGCTGCTTCTTGGTGGTCATTTCTTTCCTTCCTAAACTTTCTGCAGTGGACATGCTTTTTCACTGTTATTTCAATTTGGTGTCACCTAACCATGTCCATCCTGCTGCCTATTTTTTAAATAAAAGTTTTATTGGGACACACTGATGCCTATTCATTTATTTAGTATCTCTGACTGCTTTTGCTAACTAGAGTTGAGTAGTTGAGACACAGGACATCTGACCCACAAACCCTAAAAAATTTAATATCTGGTCCCTTAGACATTTGCTGACTCCTGATTTAAATCATCACTGAACTTGTAAGGGTAACAAGCGAACTAGAATCCTGGTCTTCCACGTGTCGATTCTTTGGAGGCAGTAGGTGGGAAGGGAAATGATGGAGTGTGCCTGTAAGTGAATTTGTAGATGTGATATAGTCAGTCCCCAAATCTGCTATTAGCCCTGTCTCTTCTCAGCTCAGACCAGACTAGCAAAATCTAGAACAAATGGTATGACTAGCACATTGTTTTCATCTCTAAACCATTCCATGAAAGCCTAGATGATCATAAAAGTGGCAATGAATGACTCTGGGGTCCTTTGTAAATTGCCAACATTAGAAGCATTTTGAAAGATTTGGGTGTGTCCGCAGGATAAAAAAGTTGAGCAGACAAATGAGAATTGAGTGTTTTTAAAGAGCATTCCAGTCACTTCAGAAGGTTCACATCTATACAAAAATGCAGTAAATGGGAAGACACACCCTTTAGAACTAGAAGAGTCTTCCTGCAAAAGTGGGCCTTGGGGGCATTTCAGATTGGGAGAGGGGTGGAATAATATTCAGTACCCCTGAAATGGAAGTAAATGTCCGAGGGGCCGAAGAACAGACAATATAGCCTCGGGACAGTGAAGCTGAGCTCCAAGTAACTGAAAAACTGGAGACAAGTCAGGTCTTATGACAGATCAGTGTCTGCCTCCTTGGGCTGGGGATGTTCCTATAAACACAGAAGGAAGTTTAAGGAAGTCTAGAGAAGTGAGAAGAGAAAGAAAGAACATCTTTCGAATATTACTGTATGTTTTACATAGGATGTTACATTGTCCTCAAGCATTATCTTACAACACTTCTTGGTGCTATCCCCAATTTACAGATAAGGAAACTGAGGTTCAGAGAGACCAAAGAACTCACTCAAGGTTACGTATCTAATCATAATAATAACAAAGACTTACTGAGTGTTATATAGTTTAGAGGTTTAGAGGACAGACTCTGGAGCCAAGACATCCAGGGCTTATATCTCAACTCTGTCACTTACCTTGAGTAAATCACTCATCTTCTCTATGGCTCATTTTCATCACCTTTAAAGTGGGGATTATAATTGCCCTCACTTTGAGTAGACGTGAGAAGTAAATGAGTTGATTGATTTGCAATGCTTAGGATCCTGGCAACCATAGTGAACACAAAATAAGTGTTTAAGTTAGAACTCTGTGCTAGGCAGTGTCCTAAAGTACTTCATATACATTATTCATGTGATCCTAACAACAACCCTATAAGATATGTATTCCCTCATTTTACAAAGACAAAGCTGAGGCCCTGAACAAATAAGCCACTGTCTCAAAAGGTAGAGCCAAGGGTCAAATGCAAATAGCCTAACTCCAGGGCTGACACTTAACCATTTCACTCTGCTGCCTCTACCCCTAGCGGTCTGTTTCCCACCCTCATGATCTAGATGTTTTATGCTTGGCATCCTCCTTTGTGCTACGGCTCTCTTTGGGCACGTGTTCCATCATGCAAGACCCAAATGGCCCCAAAGCCTCACCCAGCTCACCCAACTCGCCTTCTCTCTCCTGTCTGTGTTTGCCCTGTGCCTGGATCTGAATCCAAAGACTCCAGCACCCTCAGAAGCTGTGTGCCATTTTTACACTAACAGAGACTTCATTCAGGACAGTTTTTAGCCGAGCCTTTTTAATGCCTTCAACATGCTCTGAGAGAGACTAGTCCAGGAAGGAAATCTGCCAGAAGACTGCAGTAAAGCAAAGAAGACATGGCAATTGAAATCTAAGGAAGAGGTCCAAGACCCGTGTGTTAGTTTGCTCGGGCTGTAGTAATAAAGTACCACAGACCGGGTGACTTAAACAGCAGAGATCTATTCCTCACAGTCTGGAAGCTACAAGCCCGAGATCAAGGTGTTGGCAGGGTTTCTCTCTTCTGAGGCTTCTCTGCTTGCAGCTGGCCACATTCCTCCTGTGTCTCTTCACATGGTCTTTCTCTGTGTGTTTCTGTGTCCTCATGCTCTCTTCTTATAAGGACATCAGTCATGTTGGATTAGGGCCCACCCATATGATCTCACTTTACGGTAATTACCTCTTTAAAGATGTAGTCACATTCTGAGATACTGGGTCTCAGGACTTGAACAGTTGGTTCTTGGGAGGAACACAGGTTAACTCATAACAACCAGGCTCCACCACTGTTCAGCTGTATGACTTTGGGCAAGACATTTAACTGCTCCAGTCTTTACTCTAGGTCAATCTGTGAAACAGAACAAGGAAACAAGATTGTTGTGGAAGGCAAAGGAGACTCTAAAAGACTATACCATCATTCTGACCTGCAAATTTGTCTTGTCTCAAATGACTATAAAACACAGATGAAGTAACATACTTGAGATCTCTGATTTTGGCCACTGTATTTCAAGAGGAACATTGGCAAATTGGAGTAACCAGTTTGAGAGGTAACAGAATGATGAAGGATCTGGAGGAGAAGACACGGAAAGAACAGCTGAATAAAGCAAGTTCTTCAGGTCAAAGAAGAGATGAGACTGGAAGATGCAGAGAGCCGTCTCAAAATACTTGTTTACTATTATGATGAAAAGGGGATGGAATGAGTCTGCTTGGTTTCAGAGAGGAGATCCAATGATAAAAATTTATGGGGAGGAAGATTTGGGTCCGATAACAAGAGGAGTTTCCAATGGAACATCCACAGTTGAGGTACTGAGTTTCCTTTCTTAGAAGGTGTAAGGCCCAGGTGATTTTTTGAGCATCTACTCTGCCAAACACGGTGCTAAGCAATTTCACATAGAGTGGACTAGGGAGGATCTGTCCTGCGTCAGGTGGGATGATGGAATAGCTGGCCTGAAGTCTCCCCAGTTC
This sequence comes from Ursus maritimus, assembly GCF_017311325.1. Taxonomy (NCBI): domain Eukaryota; kingdom Metazoa; phylum Chordata; class Mammalia; order Carnivora; family Ursidae; genus Ursus; species Ursus maritimus. The sequence goes on from NW_024424786.1 coordinate 14,600,027, forward strand.
TGAGGTTCTCTCTCCCATAAACAGTATTGCCTATGAGACAGGGGAACTTAGGCAAGCAAATTTTAGTTAATAGAGTCATCTTATAAAGAAACAAGTTCTCATGAGACTCACTGCAAAAAGTATAAATTTCTCATAAAGGACGAGGCCTGGAAACTAAAAAGTTTTCAGGGACAGAAGCCATTTCTGTCCCTTCTTCTTTGTGCATGACTCTCAAATAGCCCCCTTAGCCTCAGACCCCAGCTCACCTGTCGGGTCCAGCACACTCAGCTAATCGACTAGAACTGCTGACTTGCAACTCCAAAGGGACCCAGCTTGTGTAGGATGCGCATCCTCGGTTCAGAGAGCTACGGAAGGGCAGGCTGGGAAAGCGGGGTTGCATTGTCTGGGGAGCTGTCATGACCCATCCTTGTGGGAGGGAGGTCAAAGCTTACAGTATATGCGGCTGGATGGCTGCCCCAAACCATGCTTGCGTCAGGATTTCTCAAACACCTAGACAGAGATTTTTGACTTCGTCTTCCTCCAGAGATTCTGATTTCACAGCTATTGGATAGGGTTTGGGAATCTACACTTTGGAGTTGCTCTCATGGGCGATTATAACACGAACCGCTATACGATGTTGTGATTCTGTCCTTCATGCTGCTAATTTACTCGTTTTTTCAATCAAAATACACCCTTATCTCATAGGAATGTGTTTGTACCCCTCACACGACAACTTTCAAACTACATTTACTCCAATTTTGTGTTATTACCCAACTTATGCGGTCCTGGAGGGCACAAATTATTTCTCTCTCATCTTGCCAGCTCCTACAAGCATTTACCACAGTGTCTCGCAGAGCGTTGATTCCCATGGAATCGATATGGTTCTGAGAACCTACAGAAAGCTGCATTAATAGGATGTTTTCTACCTCCCCAACCCAGGCAGGGAAACCCACTCAGAAAATGCCTAATTGTTCTGTGATTCGACATAGCTGGGTAGTCAGGCTGGGATGAGGGTGATTAATTACAAGCCGCATGCTGTGCTGCCCCAGAGGCTGGTAGCCTATGTTACACAGTCAATTAGCTACCAGACACAATCATCTAGGTTGTTATTTATTACTGGGTATGTCTGAGCAGTGAATCCTGTGAGGCAGAAAACAAGCGAGGGGATCTGTCACTGTGGGCCTCCAGGCAGGACATATGGGGGGGGGTGCACCAGGGACCCCTGAACAGGGGCTATTCTCTCCAAGTCAGGCAGCTGGAGAGGTTCCAGGTCCTTCCTTCCACAGCTCTCAATACACAAGATGAGGAGGAGCTAACCGAATTCAGTTCGTGCAGGGTGTGCAAGGCACCAGGGAGGCCCCAGGGGTAGAGAACGCAGAAAATAATAAGATCCGTGCACGGGAAGTCTGCAAGCTGGTGGGTGAGAAAGAGGCGGGCGCTAGACAAAAGAGAGGTCACAATAAAAGCTTTAAACAACTTTACTTGGCCTCAGTACATGGTTTGTAGATGAGAAATCAAAAGGCAGCTCACAAGTGTCATCGGTCAAGGGTCGTCATCGATGGGAGGTAAAAGAACATCACTTTTGACCAGGGTGATCTGGAAGAAGGTGACATGCCAGCCAGACCTGGAGGGTAAGGAAAGAGAATTGCAGGGAAGAGGGGAAAAAGAAAGCTTAGGCTTTGTAGACGCCTCCTCTCAAACACTGTACTTGACATTGTGAAAGACAGTGCTGCATTATGGAAACACCGTGGATATTGGGGCCAGATTCAACCTGACTTTGAAAATCCTGGTTCTGCCACTTATCTTGGGCTAATTTCTTAACCCATCTGGGGCTATTTCCTAATCTACAATAAGGAAAAAAGATATTTATCTCAATGTGTGGTTACAAAGATGGATTGAGATAATCATGTATGTGGAACACCTGGCAGGTATTCAAAAAGTGATAAGTAATCCTCATTATTATTGTTGTTCAAAACAGACCCACAAAGCTGGCTTATCCCTTTCACAGATGGGAAAACTGAGGCTTAGAGAAATGATGCGATTTATCCAAAATGACAAGCTGGAAAGCGGCAGAGTCAGAATTTAAACTCATACCTGTGTGACTCCAGAGCACGTGACTTCCCAGGACATCTTAAAGAGAAGGGGGCAACACAGACTATATTTAAGGGAAAATGACTATGAAATTTTGGGGGGAAGTGAAAGTTCATGGAAAGAGGTATTGCTTACTCATGCTAAAAAATTAGTCCTGGATAAAACCTATCATTGGCTTCAACTGCTCTAAGCTTCCTGCCCACCTCTGCACCCCCTCCTGCACCTCTGGCCTGTCACTTCCTCTGGCCACAGCCACGCTGAGTGGCCCTGTCTTTCACTGGCTTCAGTTGTTCCCTACCATCCTATGTTCATTGTTTATGTTCCTGAGGGTCCCGCACAGCTTGGCAATATCTTGAAGAACTTTTTTCTCTTTTTAATAAACTGAGCAGGACCGCCCCACCTCCGCCCTGGGTAGGATTTCCTAGGCCTCAGAAACTAAAGACATAAATGTGAAATGTCATACTTAGCCCTTTTCTCCACAGGGGAGGCCCACACCAGCAGAGAAGCAGGGAGAACAGATTTAGGAACGAGCTCACTAGGGGACTGAGCACCAGCAGCTCCCCTTGGATTCTCAAGCTCCATGACAAAGTCCAGGTCCTTGGGCTAGACTCCCGCCATTGTGATGAATTGTCTCGCTGGTGTCAATCCACCACCATTTGCAATTTTGTCCCCCAAAGACCTGAAACCTGTGCTTGCTTGTGTTTGACCTTGGGAATTGGGAGTCGATTATTCCCTAGGAGGTTCTTAACTGAGCCACCCAAGCACCCCTAAGCAAGTTTATTTATTATAGGACTTCACAGAGCCTTTATCCTGATGGTTCATATAGATCTCTTAGAGCAGGGGTAATTCTATAGACATCTTCTAAATTTAATTTTTTGAGTAGGCATTGCAGTCATATGGCTCAAAATTCAAAATGGATAAAAGGATAGATACTTAAGAACCTTTTTTTCTTCATATCCACTTTATCTCACCACAAGCAATATTATTATTTTTTGATAATTTTCCTAGGAATATTTTATTCATGTATAGCCAATATATATATTTTCTATCCATTTCTAAACAAACGGTATCATACTATAAACACTGGTATACACCTAATTTTCCTCTTACCAAATATTTTTTTTCCATGTTAGTACATTAAAAATCACCTTTATTTTTTAACAACACTGTAGTATTCCATTTCATGGATGTGCGAGTTCTGTGTTTTGTGAATACATAATTTTTTTCTCATTTTACAAACGTTGCAATAAATAATTTCGTACATATATTTTTTACATGTGTGAGGCAAATTTCTAGAAGTGGAATTCCCATGTTAATGTAACTGCAATACAAAGAAGATGCATGTGCTATATACAATTTTTGGAGATTTGCCAAAATGATAGGTGAAGAATATTTTTCTTGGTGAAGCAATAATTTACATTTCTCTTATTATGAAGGATGTTGAACATTCTTTCACATGTTTAAGAGCCATTTGTATTTATATTTCTGTGCACTCTTTATGCTCTTTGCCAGTGGGTTGTTGGTCTTGTTTTTATTGATTTGTAAGAACTCTTTAGGTATTAGAAAAATTAGCCCTTTGTTTTGTCTTTTAAATAATCTTCACACCCCACCTAGGGCTCAAACTCACAACCCAGAGATCAAGAGTCGCATGCTCTACTGACTCAGCCAGCAGGGGCCCTTAGCCCTTTGTTTAATGAGTTGAAAATATTTTTTTCTAATTTGTTTTTTGCCTTTTATCTTTAAGCATGGTGTCTTTTTGCCATCTGGAATTTTTTTATGTAAACAAAATTATTCATCCATTTTAAAAGACTTTGGGGTATTTTAAAAATCATAGTTAGAAAGTTTTTCCTGAAATTGTAAAAGAATTTTTCCACAGTTTCTTTTAGTACTTTTTATATTTTCATTTTTACATTTAAATAATTGATTCTTTTAAGATTTATACTGGACAAGAGTGCCTGGGTTGTGCAGTCAGTTAAGCTTCCAACTCTTGGTGTCGGCTTAGGTCATGATCTCAGGGTTGTGAGATCGAGCCCTGGGTTGTGAGATCGAGCCCTGTGTCAGGCTCTGCACTCAGCAAGGAGTCTGCTTGTCCCTCTCTCTCCCCCATCCTCTCTCTTTCTCTCTCAAATAAGTAAGTAAATAAAATCTAAAAAAAATTTATACTGGGGGTAAGGTGTAGTTTATACATCTGGTTTTTTTCTGGATGGTTAACTTGTTGTACCGACAACAATTATTAAATAACTCATCTTGTCTTCAGTATTTTGAAATACCACTTTTTTACTTATTAAGTCTCCATGAGTATTTAGGGCTATTTCCAAACTTTTTTTTTTTTAAAGATTTTATTTATTTATGTGACAGAGAGACAGCCAGCGAGAGAGGGAACACAGCAGAGGAGTGGGAGAGGAAGAAGCAGGCTCCCAGCAGAGGAGCCCGATGTGGGACTCGATCCCGGAACGCCGGGATCACGCCCTGAGCTGAAGGCAGACACTTAACGACTGCGCTACCCAGGCGCCCCTATTTCCAAACTTTTAATTGTTATTTGGATCATTTTCTATTCAGCATCAATAGCACATTTAATTATTAAGGCTTTATAGTATGTTTTAATAATATCTGATACAACTTGTTCCCTCATTACTTTTCTTTTTCAGGATTTTCCTGGCTATACATTTTTGTTTATTTTTCAAAATAAACTTTGGAGCTAGCTTGTCTGATTTTTTTTTTAAATTTTAGTTGGTCTATTTATGGAATTGTTTTAATCTTATAGATTACCTACTGAGAATTGACACCTTGTTAAGGTTGCAGCTTCCTTTCCAACAATATAGATTGCTTGTTTCCATTGGTTTAAGCCTTTTGAATCCCTCAAAAGAGTTTAAAAATTTTCCCCCTTATATAGATCTTTCTATAGATATTTTTTATTAAATTTATTTCTAGGGGTGCCTAGCTGGCTCAGTTGGTTGAGCATCCAACTCTTGATTTTGGCTGAGGTCATGATCTAGGGTTGTGGGATCGAGCCCTGCATGGGGCTCCATGCTGGGTGTGGAGCCTGCTTGAGATTCTCTCTCCCTCCCTCTGCCCCTCCCTGCTCCTTCCATAAATAAATAAATAAGTAAATAAATAAATATTTCAACATTTATTTCTAGCTATTTCATCTTTTGTTGTTATTATGAAGGGGGTCTTTTTGCTACACTATGAAGCCTTTTTTGGAAGGGAATGTTAGGTGAGTAGCGGTCTGTGGGACCACCTTGGGAAACACTACAGGGCTTTGTGCATCCTCTCTGCTCTACATAATCTGTGGCTGGATGGAAAATGGTATTTCCATAGAGCGTCCAGAGACCGAGTGAGGGAGGGGCAGAGGAAGACCATTCTTCTGCCTTTGGAAGTGTTTGGTCCCATTCTGCGCTATACAGAAGCACTCATAGAGTATCTGAACTGGAAGATTGTAAAAATCAAGCAATTAAATCCACTCATGTGGAGTTGAGAAAACAAATGACCAAAGAGAAAAAATAACCTGCTGAGGCTGGGCAGAGCCTGGGTTCTGGCCCATATCTGTGGATGTCTGGGGCTTCCTATAACTGAGCTTCCTTGTCGCCAGTAATAAGCAACACCCTCTTATTCTGCCCTGAATTTCTTCATGATTTCCTAAGGGTTTGAGGGAGGATATCCAACATCGATTTGCCCTAGTCGTGTACCAGATGCTATGTCACCTACCACATATACACTAGTCCTAATGACACGACACATTCCCATCTTTCAACCCTGTGCAATCTTGACTAACCTGTGTTTCTATTCCAGTAGAGCCTCTATCTCTTCTCTCTACCTAGAGAAATGATTGCATCAACTTGTCCTTATATGTGCAGTCAAAGCTTGGTAATCGGGTGTGTGTGAACCATGGCTAAGGTGCAATGGGGACCTGAATGAGCTCTCCCACCAGAAAGGGTTCAGAAGATTAAAAATGGCTCTGATCGTTAACAGGAGCAGGGCCTACATGCCCACCTGTTTTGCTTCCTCCTTCACCCCCTAGCCCTTCCCATCTGGGCCAATAAGAGTTTAACTGTGGGGGGCGCCTGGGTGACTCAGTCGTTAAGTGTCTGCCTTCGGCTCAGGTCGTGATCCTAGCGTTCTGGGATTGAGCCCCACATCAGGCTCCCTGCTCAGCGGGAAGCCTGCTTCTCCCTCTCCCACTCCCCCTGCTTGTGGTCCCTCTCTCGTGCCTCTCTCTCTGTCAAATAAATAAATAAAATCGTTTTAAAAACAAAAGGTTTAACTGTGGAACTTCTTTAAGCCTGATTTAGAGTTGTTGATGATTCATCAATCTTTCCCCTTCCCATGTCCCTTCCTGGTTAATCAGCAGTGACTACAGTTTACCATAGAGGGTTTTTAGTGATGATAATCGTGCCAACAAGCTTTTTCCATACAACGTGGTAGAAGGAACACTGACTTGGGGAGGCAAAAGGCCTGGACAGACATTTTGCTCTGATGGTTACTGGTTGTGTGGCCTAAGTCTGGTCACATAAACTCTCAAGCCTGTTTCCTCCTCCCATCAATGGGACAGTGAATAAATTCAGTGCAGTCAAAACATACAAATTACAGCAATATGCAAAAATCTGGATGAATCTTAGCAATATGTTTTTAGTGTTTATTTTGTTTGTTTGTTTTGAAGCCAACTCAAACTTATAAAAAGTTACAAATACACTCCAAATGCCTTTTTTTCCCCCTGCTCCATTTGAGAATAAGGTGCCAATCTGATACTCCATCATCGTTGAATACTCTAGGGTATATTTTCTACATACAAGGGCATGCTTTTACACAACCACAGTACAACCATCATAAACAGGAAATGACATTAATGTTGACCACCATGCAATCCTCAAACCTCCTTTAAGTTTTTTCAGGTATTCCAAATGGCTTTTTAGAGCAAAAATGTCTAGTTCAGAATCACATATTGTATTTAGTTGTCATTTCTTTTCAGTCTCCTTCATCTGGAACTATTCTTCAATTTTTCTTTGACTTCATGACCTTTACACTTTTGAAGATTATAGCAGAGTCATTTCATAGAATGTCCCTCAATGTGACAAATTGACATTTGTCTGATATTTTCTCATGATGAGATTCAGGTTATGTGTCTTTGGCAGGAATATTCCAGAAGCAGTGCTGTGTTCTTTTCATTGTATCCTATCAAGCACATGATTTTGATTTGTCCCATTGCTGATGAAGTTCACTTTGATCCCTTGATTAAGACAGTGTCTGCCAAGCTTCTCCTCTGTGAAGTCACCTTTTCCCCTTTAGCATTATAATTTTAGGTAAAAAATAGGAAGTCCAGAAATTATAAATAGTATAATATCTTTTTATAAAGTTAAAAACAACTAACTTAAAAAAATGCTTATTAGGGATATGTATAGGTGAGCTAGAACCACATAAAAAGAAAAGTAAATGAATGATGAACCCAGGAATCAGGCTTTCAACTACGTTGGATGGAAGGAGGTAAGGAGGTGGGTGGGGGAAGGAAGGCACAGGGATGTGTAAGTTACTGCCAAGGCGCTGGTATTGGTGTTGGGTTCAGAGATGCTTATTGTATTGTTGAAACAAATAAGGTAAGTAAAAGAAGGTCATGCTTGGACTGATAGTGACAGTGAGTCAAGAACCATTGATTATGATTAATTCAATTCTATGTAGTTAAGTTCCAATTTTTAAAATTTAAAGATTGTTTGATAGGTATGTAGTGGAGAAATACTGGGAAGTAGAAGAGAGAATTCTAAGGTCACTCCAATGACCTCTGCCCCCAGCCCCAACCGCAGTGATTATAGTTATGTGAAGGGAACCAAATACTCCAAATCCTTCTATTCCCTTGGCCATGGCGGATTGATTTGAGCCCAGAAAATAGACTCTACAGACCTAGAAAAGCCATTAAAGCTTAGAGCATTTTGATAATAAAATCTAGGCAAATTTATCTCCTTCCTGGAGCAATTTTGCATCCCCAGAACATTTGCATTTTTCCAGCTTCATTTCCCATTTGCAAGAACACATATGAACTTTCCAGTCTTCTATCTCACCCAGGCCCTGGCTCTTGTATGTATGAGTTTGGCATAGTTGACACAGACAGGTCTTTATTAGAAGGAGCCCTGGGTTCTAATCCCGGTTGCATTTATTTTTTTTTTAACTAAGCTCTATGCCCAACATGCAGCTCAAACTCACAACCCTGAGATCAAGAGTCAGATGCTCTTCCAAATCCCAGTTATGTTTTTAGTCGCTAAGTGACCTGAAGCAAATAATTTCCCTTCTATAGGCCTCAACTGATCCAGGTGGGTTTATCCACCCTTTTCTTTCCCCCTCGAGATTGATTCAGTAGGTCTGGGCAGAGCCCAGACAGGTATATTTTGAAAAAGCTACTCAGATAAGAATCAGTACGCTTGTTGACCAGCTCATTCACACTTCTGTCTTTACCTTAATGCTTTTGCTTTTCCAGGTGCTCTGCTCTGTAGTGGGTGTCCACTGAGTTGCAGTTCTTCTCTGGGAAATGACCGCACTCCACAGAGGTCGGCAGCCAATTGTCTGCCCTGTGATCCTGCCCTTAACTGTAGTCAATTTGTGTAGGGGTTGTCACCTGACTCAAAATAAGTCAGTTATAGTAGGGTTGTTTTTCACCTGGGAATTTGAAATTGGGACAAAGAGATTCCGGTCTTAAGCTTGGTCACTCTCCTGAGTCTCTGTAAGATTGGGTAACACAGAAAACTTGTAGAATGAAACTGATGGACGGTAAGGAGAGAGGGGGAGAGGGGTAGTGAGAAGTGGACACAGTTCTCAAGTGTTTCCCATTTCTTGGTTCTAGTCCCTCTGGATGCCTGTTTTTTGTTTTTTGGGTATTTTGTTTGTTTGTTTGTTTTTCCTCTACTATGATGGTTAATTTTGTGCGTCAACATGACTGGGTTAAAGAGGCCCAGATAGCTGGTAAAACTTTATTTCTGGGTGTGTCTGTGAGGGTGTCTCTGAAAGAGATTAGCATTCATTAGATTGAGTAAAGCTGAACCCCCTCCCTGACGTGTGTGGGCATCGTCCAATCCACTGGGGGCCTGAATAGATCAAAAAGCAGAGGAAAGATAAATTTATCCTCTCTGCTTAAGTTGAGACATCTATTTTTCTTCTGCTCTTGGACTTTAGTGCTCTCCATTTGTGGGCTTTTGGACTCAAACTGGGACTTAAACCATTAGCCCCCAGATGCCCAGCCCTTCAGACTTGGACGGAATTACAACATTGGACTTCTTGGTTCTTCAGCTTGCAGACAGCAGGCCATCGTACCTTCTAGCCTCCATAACTACATAAGCCAGTTCCTATAATAAATCTCCTCTCTCTCTCTCTCTCTCTCTCTATATATATATTTATTATATTCTATTGGTTCTGTCTCACTGGAGAAGCACACTGACTAAAATGCCTTCAGTAAGTGAGATGATGAGACATTAGGTCTCCTTTATTTTGTTTAAGTTTTCTTTTTTGAGATAATTTGCATAGCAATTTGTTCTCTGCTGTCCACCGCTGTACTCATCTGCTTTCATCCTGGACTGCCAGAACGTCACTGTGGGTTGATGGACTGTAGACTGAATAACTATAGGTAGAAAATAAACTTCTGAACTTGGTGGTGGAGGTAGGGAAGTCAGATAAATGTAAAAGTAAGCTAATGTCCTTAGCTTGTCAGAGGGACAGATACTTATTAATTCCACACATTAGAAAAAATCATTTGAATATATGTGTTAAAAGTTTCAGAGTAACCACTGGAAAGGTAAATAAATATAAATATGTGTATCTTTCAAATAAGTAGAGTAAAGCAAAATGGACAGAGAGAATTTTATACCTTTTGACATTACAGATCTCCCCATTAGAAAAATGAAAACAGAAACAGGAAGTTTCCCTCAATAAAAAGAGTAATAATATTAAGTCAATAATGAAAATGCTGCTTTTGTCCTATCAAATTGGCAAACAAGACAAACACACAAAAATTATAATATCTAATGTTGTCTAGGGTATGGAGAAATGAACTCCATGTGAACTTCTGGTGTGAATATATATTGTTATAATCTTTCCAGAAGGAAATCTGGCAACATATACCAAAACTCTGATTTATTTATCTTGACTTTTGACCCAGAAATTCCACTTCTCAGAATGTATCCTAAGGAAACAATTAAGAAGGTAAATAAAAGTATTTATTCTAGCATGGTTTATAATAGTAAAAATATCAAAAAAACCTAAATGCTTAAAATTATAGTATTGTTATAATAAATCATGTTATTTCCATACTTCAGAATACTAAGCAGTAGTTATCAATTATAATGTAGGTTAATATTTATTAGCATGAAATGGAAGAATATTTGCAATAGTTCTTCAAGTAAGAAATAGGATACACAGCAATATGGATTGAGTCTTCATAAAATTACTGTGTGTCTCTAAATGCATAGAAAAATGTGGGGAAACACTCACATCATGTATTAACCGATGTGTTTTTCTTTAAGTCATAAGCTCGAGTGTTCATTTTCTTTTCCCCTGGCTCACTTGGAATTGTGAGTACGCAGGCTCTGGGTGAACTCTAAGTCACTATTTACAAAGGTATTATTATTATAAAATGTGCCACGGTAAAAGACAGTCCATATCGCTTTGTATCCTGCTATTTCTTACTTGACTCCAACTTGGTCTACTCCTGCGTTGGTATGTGACCTGGGGCAAGTTCCCTAACCTCTCAATGCTTCAATTTCCATATCTTTAATGGGAATAATAATAATCTTACCTTATAAAGTTGTAGTGAGCATCAAAGGAGTTAATACTTGTAAGTATAATGCCTGATACATGTCACGCTCCCAAATATTAACTGTTGTTATTAATACAATGTCACCCCATAACCTGGAAACAACAGTAGCCTCAGAGGAGTTTGCGGGCATATGCATTTACTTCCTGGGCACTTAAGTCATTCTATATTGAAAATGGTCTGATATCCGGTTCCCAAACAAATAACTTCTGATTCTGTTCACATTTCATGTCAACCCTCCACTTTCCCATCCTCTCCTGCCAGGAACTTTCTCTGTAATTAAGTCCTAAACTCCATTCCTTTTTTGTGAAGCTACCATTTCATCCCTCTCCTGCACCACCTCCAGGGACCATGTTTGTATTATTAGCAACGACCTTCCAAAGACAGAATATCTCAGCTTAGAGGTACAACGAGGTTTGCAAATTATTTTTCAGACCCTTCCACTCATACTCTAGAACCCTTCACACCTACCCTGTGATGACTAGGAAGAAAGCTGGTCCTGGCTTACTTTACCTGGGACTTGGTCTTCAAGGGGCTGAGAGATGGAGAGCAACCACAACTGGGGTTAAACTTAAATTGGGCAAGTACTTGGCAATTGTAGCCTGTGGGGTGAGACAGGTCTGAAGGTAGAAAAAGGGTGATAATTTTTAAACTGATCTCTGAGAACAAAAACCACAACTGGTTTTTGATTTTGGAAATACCCTAACCTCAGTTGTCAATGCTATCACCAGTGGAAAATAAATAAGCCATGAGGAATTTGCTATAGAAGTTGGATTGCCTTTGCGGCTACATTGGGGGCATTTCCAGAGAATTTCCCATGAACATTAATGAGATAAATACTGACAACTGGGAAATACTAATTGCTGGGAATCCTAAAAGCTGGCTAATGCAGGTAGAAAACAGGATGAGATCTTTTTGATTTTACATGATGTTTAAAAAAATTCCACTGAGCATTACTGTGAAGGGTCATTTCTCTGCATTGCCTCAGTCCTCACCGTGAGTGTTGGACAGCAATACCTAAGGCGCCTGACTTTCCAAAGGGGCTTTCACTCAACCATTAATTCATTCACCAGCCAGTTATTGAGGCTCTGAAACTAAGGAGATGGGGATCGATGAGACACTCTCCTTTCCCTTGAGGAGCTCACAGTCTTATGTGGGAGACAGATAAGTAAACGGATCATTATCATTACAATTATATACCAAAGGCCTGGGAGCATATAGGAAGGGGTGACTGCCATAGACCTGAGGGGGATGGGCAAAGGTTTGGAGGAAAGTTGTTTTTCAGAGGGGAGAATGTTAACAGCACGTGACTGCTGACTGAGTAATTGAATAAAGACTGAGAGTTTGGTTGCTAAGAGCAACATGGACAAGGAAAAGCACAGTTTCCACTGATCTGGAAAAAGAGCTCTTGCAATGCAAGGTGTGATTCAGTGCATGGAAGGAGCTGCATTTTGTCCCTTCTGTGTCCGGCTCAGTGTTCTATTTGTATTTGATGAATTAAAGTGAAAAAAGGTGGTGATAAGGAGCTATGAAGAAGGGGATTATCATGGAGATCCTCTGCTTGACGGCTCACTTAAGTGTATAACTACGATTAGACCAACGTTTAGAGCCTCTGCACAATTGCCATGTTAGACTGGAGAATTCTTTTTTTTTTTTTTTTGACAATTTATAGCACTTTATTCATAATGGCCCAAAAGGGGGGGGAGACCAGCGAGCTAGGTGGGTGAGGAGGGGGCTCAATAGCTCACCCCCCCCAAGGCTCCTTGGAGCCTGCTCACGAGGTGACCCTGTCCCACGAGATCGGCTCTGGCCTTCTCCAGCAGGATCCCAGCCTCTTTTTTTTTTTATTTTAATGTTTTTTTATTATATTATGTTAGTCACCATACAGTACATCCCTGGTTTCTGATGTAAAGTTCGATGATTCATTAGTTGCGTATAACACCCAGTGCACCATGCAATACGTGCCCTCCTTACTACCCATCATAGACTGGAGAATTCTTAGTTGCGGCGAGCTGTCTATACATTGCAGGATGCTTAGCAAAATCTCCGGTCTCTACCTACCAGATGCCAGGAGGAGTCCCCTAGTTTTAATAACCAAGAATGTCTCCAGGTATTGCCAACTGTACCCCGGAGGGCAAAATCACCCCTAGATGATAATTACTGATTTAGGAGGAAGTAGTCAACATTTTTCTATTTTGCTAAGCTAAATTTCCACTGCACTAGGAGGGATTTGAAGTAAAGATTAATGGGGATTTGTGAAAATAGGAAACAATCTACATACCCAATAAAAGATTGGTGAAATTAATCACGATATACCTATATAATGAAATATTATATAACCATTAAAATGACAGTATATTAACATGGAAATATGCTCCAGATCAATTTTGCTTCAGCATGTGTATATATATGTGTGTGTGTATATATTTGGTCTAGGCAAAAACCATGGGAGGACATACACCAAAATGTTAGCAATGAAAATCGTGGGAGGGAAGAATTACAGGCTTTTCTTTTCTTCTTTTGTTTCTATATTTTCTAAAAGAATCTACTTTTTTTTTTTTAAAGGTAGATTGGAAGGAAAGGGATATGCTACTTCTAAGCCTAAACAGTGGGGATTTGTTTGATATGTTTGTTTGTTTTTCCTCTTGTATTTCCCTAAGGGGTACAGCTCTTTTAGGGACCTAGGGTATGGATTTTTCTGGAAAAATGGAATAAGGCTTCCCTGAAGGCTGAAGGATGGGTAAACTGTGTTGTTTCTACAAATCCCTCCTTCTAACATAGAAAAGTTCAGATAAGAGAACCACTCAGAAGAAGAGTCTTGAAGAAAGTGTACCCGATATCACAGCCTGAAAGACCCTCTTCCTCCTGATGACCCGATAAAGGGAAAGGCAGCCCAGGTTTCTCTTTAAGAATATTCACTCTTTGGCCTCAATTGACTGCAAGCCTTTTCTGTGCAACAACTACTCATTGGGCTGCTTGCATATCTTTAATTACCACTGGCTGCAGCAAGCACCTCTTTCCCTTCCCCACAGGCCATAACCCTGAGGAGGCAAAGCCTTCAGGCTTTAGTGAGTCAGCCCCAATAAGGCCAGGCAAGAACAAAATGAAGGGAGGGCAGCTGCTCTGGGGTTATCTTGGGTGTCTGAAGCCAGTCAAGCTGGGGGCAGCTAGGAGGTGTGTACCTCTTCTGCAGGCCTTTTGTTTGGGGGGCTCAGAGTGAGAACCAGGAGGGGACGTAGAGGAAATGAAGAACCGTCTCAAAAACAACAGAAGTGATTTCTTCTTGTGTATTTATAAAGGCAAGTTTTTAAAAGTGAGATTTGTTTGACGGTGAGTCATCCCCAACATTTGATGGATATGATTCAGATGACCTTCCCTGACAGTATAGTCTGAAAATACAGGCTAAAGTTTCCTGATTGTTCAGAAGCCCTCAAAGAGTTCTAAAAGGTAGCATCCTCAGCTTGGTTTTTAATCATCTATATTTCTGGAAGTGGTGTTGATAGGCTGAAAGCAAATAATAACAACCCTTGGCTCTGCTGGGAGGAATGGATGCTTATCTAGCACTGGCAATAATTAGGTTGCCATCAGATGCAGAGCATAGAAATTAGGCAGAATTCAAGAGTTCTGAGTTCTAAAACTCCCTCACTGACTAGCAAAATGCCTTGACCTTGATCAAGACACTTTGCCAACCTCAGATGTGATGTGAGGGTAGCCTTAGCCTGGAGACTGTTCAGGTCTCCCTCAGCCTTCCTTGGTAGCCCAATACTCATCAAACTTAAGATGCAACCTCAGCATCTTATGTTTATCCCTGTAATAACACATCATAGACTATTGTCATTGCTTGACTGGACTGTAAGTGGTCCTTAGACTACAGAGAGAATCCCTGCCTTATTCCCCACTGTATTCCCAGAACCTGGAACACTTATACAGCACATAGTCAATTGATCTTTGTTGAATGAAAGTATGATTGATCTTAGAATTTTCCAATTCCAGCCTCTGGTCTCATTCTTCTGCTTTCTATTATTTCCTCTGCCAGCCTTCTCATTGGGTCTAGAATAGAAAATTTTACTCAAACTTTGGGTGACCTTCAAGCCACTTTGGGGAACCAGCTACACTAGATACCTTTCAGGTATTCAATCTGTTCTTAATGACCATTGTTGTGGCCATGGGAATGCATCTCTCAAATGTTCAACTATGAGAGTATGGTCCACTGCCTAAGCTGCTGAGCCCTGAAATCCACTGCCATGTTTGCTCTAAGGCCACCATTTCCAAAGGCTACTTCTAGTCAATGGCTGAGTCCAGCAGGGATACTAAGGCATACTTCTTCCTTATTGACTAGGATCTCCCCTATGAGCAACTTTGGCTTGAGGACTCCGCATTGGCCTTGCTAAACTCTCCTTGAAGCTTAAAACTTGGATCTAATCCAGTCTAAAACACTTCCACCCTTCCTCTTTCCTTCCTTCCTTCCTTCCTTCCTTCCTTCCTTCCTTCCTTCCTTCCTTCCTTCCTTCCTTCCTTCCCTCTCCTTCACTGGGGTCATATTTACTTCTAATGGCTCTTGCTTGTCTCCTTTACCATTCTATATCACAAACATTTCCCTTAATACATTTTATCCAATTTAATCTTGTCTTGGCATTTGCTTCTTGGGGGACCTGGACTAACACAACCACTTTCTCTGAGAGTTTCCTCTACACCACTGGGTGGGCCCCTAATTATGTTCTTTGTCCTTCATCCCACTTCTAGCAATTTGGACCAGGGGTGGACTGGTCCAATTTTTTTCCCCCAAGGAATTTGAAATTGGTAACAAGTCAGTCTCTGTGCATGGCTGTAACTGACGGACACAAGTGGTAACCATGGGACAGCCATCTTCTGCTTATCGTGTACTTGAAGAAGCAGAGAAAGCCAGTCTGGAGAGAAAGAAATGGCACAAAATTCAGAGACCTAAAGATAGGTCTGCCTGGTACTGTCTCTTGTTTCAGACCTAGCTGTCCCTAATTTCTGTGAAATACTTTAGTATCTACCCAGTACATTCCATTTTCAGCTTAAGCTATTTAAATTGAATTCTGTTGCTGGCAATCAGAAGAACCTAGATTTAGTCACTACTTGTACCTAATAAAGTTTCAATAATGAAATAGACCCATTGTAAACATAAAATCACAGAAGGTAACTGTCATTACCCTACGCCCTATTGTGAGGGTGATCATACAATTTATTACCAAAATTGTGACACTTTTAAGAGTGAAAGGGGGAGCTATTCATAATCGTATTAAAACAACAGACTTAATCTAGGACTTTCCTGGACAAACTGGGGCTATTATGGTGACTGTACTCCCTCAAAGAGAGTCAGCTGAAAAAGAATTAATGAGGTTGACACAGTTAGTGAAGCAAATCCCTTATAGGATCATTGAAATCCCAGGTGTCTCTAAAACAGGAATTTTTGAGATTTGTTTTTCATGTTATTATTTTTCAGACAAAGAAATTGAGGTTCAGAAAGAAGTAATTCACTCAAGGCCACTCAGATAATAAGTAGAAGAGCTAGACTCAAACCCAGGTGTCTCTGGTCCTCTAGTCCAGTGTTCTTTCCTCAATGGAAGAGCCCTCAGAAGTATTGGTTCCTTTTCAGTGTGAGTTCTGGCCTCCTTCCCCTGTCTGAAACCCCAAGGTCACTCAGAGCACATATTCTAAATGAGAATATATTCTTAAAACAGTCCTGGGGAGTATCCTCCTTATGCTCATGTGGCAGATTGTATTTTTCAAAGGTGTTCTTAATAATATCATTTAGCCCCACTGTTCTACAGTGGATTCTTGCCACTCCTTTGTCAAGAGGTAGTCTATTTCCCCACTATTTTGAATATGGGTGAGCCCTATGACTGCTTTGAGCAAGAGGATGTGGTGGAAGTAATGCTGATATAGTGTGGCTTCTTTGCAGTTTTGCTTGGGCTACTTGGAATGTTTACTCTTAGGAAATTCCCTTTTGGAACTTAGCCACCATTCTGTGAGAAGTCCAAGCCATCTGGAGAGGCTGTGGTCAACAGCACAACTGAGATTCCAGCCAACAGCCAACATCAACTCTCATCATGTGAGTGAGCCATCTTAGACATCCAGAATTGCTGAGATTTGAGATGCTGCAGCCCAGCCAACATACAAGTGCAATCTCATGAGCAACACTGAGTAGAAAATCACTCAGCTGAGCCAAGTCATCCTGTGGAAACATGAAAATAGCAATAAATTTTTGTTTTAAGTTGCTGAGTTTTGGAGTGGTTTTTCGGGTGGCAACAGCCAGAACTCCCAGAATCCTCTCTCCAAGTCCAAAGCAGTCCAAGCTGGGAATGAACCACCTTCTTGGGGAAAGTGCACACCTCATAATTATAGCTACTGTGAATAATCTACTATTTGTTAAGAAAGGTCTTATGGGAGAACTTGAGGTACCATTCATCTCTGTCTTTGTTACCTGAGATAGAAACTATGAGTTCCATTGGGATCTTTTCATGTAAAATCCAAGAATACTTGTCACTCCATCCATGACTTGACCCCAACTTACCTGCCGCATCCCCTAAACTCTCTGCTGTGATCTGGCAATGCCTCATGGCTTTAGTGCTTTACTGACAGCAGCCTATTTTACTGTCCCATGCTAAGCTCATGCCATGGTCTCGCCCTGGAATTCCATTCCTATCTCAATTCACCTAGTCCCAACTTACTCATCTTTGATGCAGTTTGAGACTGGACATTCTCCTCCCAGTGAGGTCTCCTTAAATGCTCTGCATTTTATAACATAGGTAACACATTTTATTAGAATTACCTGTTAATGTGTCCAATTTACCAAGGAGGATGTAAGCTCTGGGTGGTGGGATAATCTTTATCTGTCTATTATCTATCTATCTATCTATCTATCTATCTATCTATCTATCTATCATCTATCTATCCATCCATCCAACTATATCTTTTAGTTAGCTAGTTAATTTGGGATCTTATTTCTTTTTTAATCCTCAGTATAATGACACTGATCAAGAAATGTTTGATGAGGTAAAACCAAGAAGTCAATGAAAATAGATGGAAGATTTTCAAAGAATCATTTCCCTTTTAACCAGCCCCTCTCACCAACAATTACTCCTACTACCAGTAAAAATCACAACAGCAAAAGCAAACACTTATAAAGCATTGACATGTGCTGGGAGCTCTTCTAAGTGTCACACATGCATAATGCATACAATCTCCATAGCTTTATGAGGTAGATACTATTATCATTCCCATTTTACAGTTGAGAAAAATCAGTAATTCATCCAAGAGCCCACAGTTTTTAAGGGAAAGAGTTGGGATTTCAATCTACACACTCTGGTTCTAAAGCATGGGTTCTTACCCTTTCAAGTCATGGTGGCTAGTCCTAAGTCTAGTCTGAAATCCCTGGGAATGCTCAGGGTTAAACGCCCCAGCTCTGCTACTGTACTGTCTGGGGTAAGTTGCTAGTAACTGCTACATTCCCATAGGAAGACAAGGTTAATGAAAAAGAAAGAAAGGTGGATAAATAATTTACCACCTGAGCACTGAGAAGAGATTTCTTGGATTAAGAGTCAGGAAACTCAAAAGACACAATTTAGACAATAAGGTAATAAATGACACAATTATTATCCAATTGGCTACAGGCTCATTCTGGCTCTGGAGTCCGCATTTCCCCTGACATGGCTCCTGCTTCTGCTCCTCTACCATAATCCCTCTACAAACAGAGGCAGATTTCCTCCCACCCACCTCTATCAAAATAAATTTGCTTGTAAATTCTGAATTCTATATTTTTTAAAAGAGTGAATCTCCCAAATTATTAGCATGCCTGTTGAGCTGTGGGACTGGAGAAGGACCAAGGGAGAGAGAGATGAAAAGAGGGAAAAGAACAGAAAGCTTAAGGGGGCCAGGAGAGAGAGAGAGAAAGAGAGAGAGAGAGAAAATTAGAGGTAGAAAGAGAGACATGAGGAGACATGCTGCTGTTTAATACAACTTAATGCAGAGCTAGACCCTCTAGCCACATAGGATTCCTGGTTAATGTAGCTAAGCCAACAATAGATCCATTGAAGAAATGGGGTAACTGACCCACCCAAATTCCAAAACAAAACAAATTCCATTTTCTTTCTGTCTAGAATAGGAATTGATCCCATTTTCTCTTTGCATGGGCTGTTGGAAGGCAGTATTCAGTAGTGAGTGAGAGTATGGGCCCTGGGGCCAGATTACCCAGCTTGGACTTCTGGCTGTACTACTCACTAACTGTCAGAGCTAGGGCAGGTTTCTTTATTTCATCTGCTTCAGTTCCCTCACCTATAATAGCAACACCAACTTCAGGGTTGTGATGAATTTGCATGTAACACACTTAGAGGAGTGACTAGCACGTTGGAAGTACTTGATAAATAGTAACTTAAAATAATTAGTCATGGCAAGATATGTGAGAACTAGAGCTTGTTCCTTCTTTATAAGGGTTGTGGAGCTAAGACTCTGCAGGTTACTTCACTCTAGTCAGAGTTACAGGCCAGAGAGAAGGGTCTTGACTAATGGGGTGGAAGTTAGGCAGAAAGACCGGGATCACCAGTTGGATTCCTAGTTAAGACGGTGGAGTTACCACCTGGATCATCTTCCACCCACGTATCTAGTTGTTCATTTATGAAACACAAGTAGTTATTCCATTCTTCTTAGTAGGTCCTGTGCTAGGAGCGAAGGGTAGAGAAATGTGCAAGAAGAATCTGCCCTCTTGAAATCATCACATTACAGGGAATGATACAGACATGTAGCATTAACATGAATATAATGGGTTGCCGGGAAGATCTGGGTTCAAATTCAATTACTGATGAGCTAAGTGACTTTAGGTTCATGACTGCTCTGAACCTCAAATTTTTTTTCTCTGAAATGCAAATGATAATAACAGTAATAATAATAAACATGTAATTCAAAGGTTTTGTAAAGCATACATGAAAAAATTCACATAAGATGGATGCTTAACACAAAGCTTAACACATAATGAGTACTCAGTAATTACAGCTTTTAAAGAGTATGATGTGCTAGATAAAAGAAGAGTAATAGAAAACACAATAAGCTTTAAAAGAAACAGTGATACGAATAAAAACCTCTAAGGTGCCAAAAGAGGAGTTAGGCATTAATCCATTGTGAATTTGGGGAAAGTGGGGTGGGTTAGGGGGGCAGGTATTGGAGCTAGTGGTTAGCAGGGAGTTTACCAGGGAAAGGAGAGGGCATTCCAGGCAGAGGAAACAGAAGACGCACAGGCACAGAGGAAAGAAAGGGGATATAGCAGGTTCAAAGAACAGAAATTCAGTGAGTCAGAGAAGGGAAAGTGTGATCAGAGATGTTGAGAGGCGGTAAATCAGGTCAGATCACGAAGGAGACCTTTCCTGACCAAACAACGGAGTTTCGACTTTATCCTGCAGGCCAACGTCTCCCAGGATCTGTTCTACACAACACTCAGATCGGAAGTTGTGAGCAACCACTGCATGAACGTGGTCTGCCCTCAATAAATTCAGGGAGTGCTGGGTAGAACTACAGGGAGCTCTTCACTCCCAGAATCTGCAGTGCCTTTAACATACTAAGAGTCCTCCTACTCCCAAGACGAAGAAGCATCTATAGCATTTCCCCAAAACGTTTGTCCCATACTTTCTAATATTAGTTCTGAGAAATTCCATTACGCAAATGCTGCCATAGGTATGACAGTAGTAGGGCTGCATCTTCAGAACTGCCCTTAAGCAGATTAATGAATACAGTAGCAGTACAGGGCATGGACTCTACAGCCAAACCACCTGGGTTGGAATCCCAGCTTTGTCCCTTACTAGCCTTGGACATAGGATTCCATCTCTCTGTGCCTCAGTCTCCTCCTCTATAAAATGAGAGGAAGAATATGCTCATGGGGGGTATTATGAGGATGAATGAAATAGTATTTATAAAGCACTTAGAACAGTGTCTGGCACTTATTAGCACTGCCAGAGCATTTTGTTAATTAAATGGAGAGGACAGGATAGAATTCTCAAAGGAGTTGTGTTGGAACAAGTCAGAAAAGAGAGTGTGTGCAGCACAAAGCTCTCCTGTCCTATGCTGGTTTCTTCTTTCTCTCCTTCAGTTCCCTTTCTCCCTTCTTATTTCATTTGTAGACCAGAGCAGTCATATTAACTGACAAAGAAGCAAACCGGGACATATATGAGCATTCAACTTACATGAACGCAAATAAAACAAAATAAAATAATTTTTAAAATCATAAACACATATACTAAAATTGCTTACTAATATAAAATATATAAAAATGACATTCATATAAATATTTAAGTGGCAGGGTCCATGCATCTGCCCACCTCCATATTCAGAGTGACAGGATTGCTATCCGCTTAGAAGTTCTCTGTTCTGTTGTGCTGCTCAGACAGGCAGAAACTTGCCAAGTTGAGGATGATTCCAGGGTTTAAGGGTCACTATTTTTCTTATGACTTGTCTCCTAAATGCAAGCCAACTTAGTCTGGGGCACAACTGAAGAAAGAGACATCTGTTTCTGGAAGAAACACTGTATTAGTCTAACTGGAGGCAGCTTTATAAAGTCTTTGAAAGGTAATGTTGCTGATATGTTATTTTTGTCTAATATACTTTAGAACATCCCTGCCGTGTAAGTTGACACTCTCTTGAAATGTAGAGCTGAGATTATGACCCGGGTCTTCCTGACTCCAAAGTCCTTGCTTTTTCCAACAAATAGACCCTTGTAGTCAAGTGCTTGTGTGTCATCCACTTGTTCATTCAACACCTCCTTACTAGATGTCTGCAACAGGCCAGGAATGATGCCAGGTGCTTGGGCATAGAGTGTGGAACAACTGAGACACAGTTCCAATTCTCACAGGGCTCCCAGGCTCTGGGGAAGGTACAGAGTAAGAAATGAACTGATGCAGGGCAGTGTGGGGAGAAAGACACCATTTACTTGCACTTATAGCACTGCCCTAACCCACTTGGTAAACTGGAACTTAAGTTTGGGTCCTGGGTGTTATGACTAAATCAAATCAAAAGCAAGGCTAACTTTTTAAAATGGGAGGGGGAATCTCAGACAGTGTGACTTTGTCCAGGTATCCTCTACCCTCGCTGCCCATTAGAATCATCTAGGAATTATCAGGCCTTATCCGAGATAAATGTAGTAAAAATCTCTAAAGACTAAGAGGTTGAGAACTGACCCAAAGATTGAGAAGATGCCCTGCCTCCATGTATCTTCCCATACAGTGCAGAAAAAAACATGTCCCAGATCTTAGAGATAGAGATGTATGTGGAATGGAGCTTAGGCATACCACCTCTGGAGGTGGGTCGTCAGAACTTGAATTCTCGCTCTGTTACTTGCTAACTGTGTGACCTTGGGCATGTCATTTAACCTCAGGGCCTCAGTTTCCAATTAGGAGGATTACATAAGTTAGTAAATACACCTCCTAAAAGAGAAAATAATTTATAGCAAATACTTAATAAATGTTAGCTCTTACTGTTTTTCCCATTATGAGAAAATCCCACAGACCCACATAAAGCTTGGAGGAGTAGCCCTTCCACTCTTTCTCTGGGCTCTTGGTGTGCTCCTTCTCCTGAGGTTCAGGTCTTTCCAGATCATTTGGGTCTCCTATCATCCCAGTTTCTAAATTACACATTCTGTACTCTAATGTCTCTCTTTCTTTTTAATGGAGATATAATTGACATATAGCATTATGTTAGTTTCAGATGTATAACATAATGATTTGATATTTGTATATGTTGTAAAATGATCATCACAATATGTCTGGTTAACATCTGTCACCACACATAGCTACAAATATTTTTTTCCTTGTGATGAGAACTCGTAAGATTTACTCTCTTTGCAACTTTCGAATAATACAGTATTATTAACTATAGTCACTGTGGTGTATATTACATCCCCGTGACTTATTTACTTTATGGTTGGAAGCTTGTACTTTTCAACCTCCTTAACCCATTTCTCCCCACTCCCTATCCTCCACTTCTGGCAATCACCAGTCTGTTCTCTGTATCTGCAAACTCAGTTTTTTCTTTGTTGTTGTCTTTAGATTTCATATATAAGGGAGATCATATGGTATTTGTCTTTCTGTGTGTGACTTATTTCACTCAGCATAATGCCCTCAAGTTCGATCCATTTTATTGCAAGCGTTAAGATTTCTTCCTTTTCCTGATATTTCTTTTATTTTAGTTTTTTAAGATTGTATTCATTTATTTGAGAGAGAGAGAGCATGACTGGGGGGAAGAGCAGAGGGAGAAGGAGAAAGAGAATCCCAAGCAGATTCTGAGCTGAGCAGGGAGCCTGACCGAGCTCGATCTCAGGACCCTGAGATCATGATCTGAGCCGAAATCAAGAGTCAGATGCTTAATCAACTGAGCCACACAGGCACCCCCTTGATGTGTCTTTTAATTGATGCTTTACTTATTGTTTGGCTTTGGCTATCGTGGCAACTTAAAAATGACTTCAGATTCATTGCTACTCATCCTATTGAGAGGTAGAGTCTAATTTCTGTTCCCTTGAATCTGGGCTGAGCTTTGTCTTGCTTGATCATTAGAATGCAGCAGAAACGATGTTCTAAAATTCTAAGGCAAAGTGATAAGAAGCCTAGAGCTTCCGCCTGAGCATCTTGGAGCACTCCCTCTGGGAAAACCACTTGCCATGTAGGAAGTCCAACCACTCTGAAGTTGCCATGCGAGAAAGAGCTCATGGAGAGGTCCTGAGACCGCATGAAGAGAGAGACGTGCCAGGACAGTGCCCATCCACTTCAATCCCCAGTCATTCTCTCCGCTGGTGCCTCAGACATCACACAGAGCAAGAGAAGTTGTTCCTGCCAGATTCATGTCAACTGCAGATTCATGAGCAAAAAAATTAGTAAGATTTAGGATAGCTTGATTTGTAGTGATAGATAAATGGAAAATAAATTTGTAAACTTCTGTGGAAGAGTATCTTCTTTGGGAGAGTGGGGCCAGGTATAACACATGCTATGGATATCACGATGAAGAAACAATATACATTCTGTAAAGCTGGGGGAAGCTGGCTTCAATAATCCTGTTGTCCACTTACATGTTGCGGCTCTAACTAGAGTTGAACCTCATGATTCCTGCCATTGCTGTAAAGTTTGCTTTAGTGTTCTCTACCACTGAAAACAGTCCAGAAGAGGGATGTTGAGGATAACTGACAGGCAGAACTGATTCACAAAGCTGAGACTGAAAAAGGAAACGATTCATATGTTGAGGATGTCAATTTCCATTCAACAAAGTTTTGTTGAATATCTAGAATATGTCAGTCTATGTACTAGGTATGCACAGATGAAATCTCCGTGGGTGTATGAGTAGGGCGTGGGAGCATTAATTCTCTGCCTTTTATGTTAAGAATTGTCCTAGAGGTTATGGGCATTGTTCAGTGGGGCACAAGAGAAGATAGATTCAACTCCACCTGAAGAGATCAGGAAAGACTTTATGAAGAAGGTCCTGCTTGAGTGGACTATTGAAGAATAAAGACGAGTTCACCAGGAAGCCACAGGAGAAGTAGCTGTAACATGATGGTTAAATGTGTACAACCTAGAAGCAACCTGTGTGTATCTCATTCCTGGATCTATCACCATTAGTTTTCTAGACTAGGACAAATTACTTAATCTCTCTGGTCCTCAGTTTCATTTCCAAAGCTTGGCAAGAATGAGGAATGAGATTTTTTAAAGTTGGGGGTGTGAGGAGGTGAGAAGGCTAGAGTGGGAAATAGGGAGCCATTGAAGGAATGCAATCAGATGAGAATCGTGATCAGCAATACATTTGAGAAACATGACTTTTACTGCAGTTTGAAGGGAATATTGGGATGATAGAAGAGGGTCAGTGCTGGAAGCAGATAGATGAATAGGAGAGTACTGCAATGGTCCAGGCCAGAGATTATTAGGGCTTTAATTAAGAGAGTGGTAATGAAGATGGAGAGGAAGGAGCACAGCCTTTATGGCAGAATAGATGGATGAGGTATGTCATAAAAGCTTCCAAATAGCTGAGTACCCTTGGATTCCTATGGCCATGACAGGGCCCTTTGGCATCTCTGTCTTGTCTCTCAGAGCAGAGTAAACAGATTCATTCTTTGAACTCAAACGTGCGAGTTTCTATGCTGTGGCAGGCCCTATGCTAGGCAATAAAAGTAAAGGTTATGGTTGTTTTCCCCTGGGATTATCTCACTGTATATAGTTGAAAGACCACAAATAATCTTGACCCACTAACTTGTGGGTTTTTTTCAGCGGAGAGCCAGAACCACAGGAAGGTCATTTCTTAAAACCCATAATCAGGCGGATTTCCCCTAGGCTGGTTTTGCAACCAGGTGCAGACCTCATTTCTGAATCCTGCCTGACTCAAGGCTGCTTTCGCTGTAAAGTAGAGACGTGAGGGGAGAGGAGGGCAGCCAAAACCATTCTGTCTTCACACCCAAATCCCTGGGGATTAGGCTCATCATCATATCATGACTCGGAGGCTTCTGACAGGAAAAGCCAAGACATAAATCCCCTCCATTGTAAAACCGTGTGGGAAGTAAGCCAGCCCGTGTTTGAGAGTCTCATTCGCAAAATAGCTTTGATCTCCAGGAGTGTCATTCAGTGTCTTGATGCCTGTGGTTCCCCACCTATAAAACCACTGGGACAGCCTGCTGGTTGCTGCTCTCTTCTTCCCAGGAGAGGAGAAAGATGCCTGTGTGCATGCTCCTACTGTCTCTAGCTCTGAGCTCACTAGCACAGCGTTCTTGGAAATATGATGCCTTCTGATGCAGTAAGCAATGGTTTTTTTCAAAACTTCTATCTTACAATGATTAAGAGAACCGCATCATTGAGCAATGTATCCTTCATCCACACAGTCCAAAAATAAAAAAGAGGTTAATCAAAAGTGTGCAAGGGGGACAACACAGTAATGACACAGAAATCTCCCTTCGTAAAAAGAAGAGGCTCCTAGCAGGGTCTGGGAATCTGAGCTAGACAAGAGGCTGGGGTGAGACAGGTGGTTCTGGGGCAGGGGGAGGAAATCATTTGCCCATTCATGGAACTGAGTGGCTATCTAAGGAGGGACATCTCAGGGAAAAACCAAAATCAATACTACCAGGCTATCCCAACCACAGGTCATCTGGATAAGAGTACGTAAAGACAGAGACTCTAGATGCTGAACTCGGGCAGGAGGGCTTAGGAGACTGGATAGGAGCAAGTGACTTGGAAGGAGCAACTAGGAAACCTAGATAAAACTTTCTGACCTGAAGAATATGGTGACAAGGGCTTTGAGCGTGTCCAGTAAAGCAGTCATAGAAGTAACCAACCTGACTTGCAAATACCAAATCTGATTCTGGGTGCCCTACTCACCTGGGCAATCAAGGATTTACCTCCTTTTACAGATAAGGAAACTGAGACTCAGGAAGGTGAACTGAACCACTCATGTTTGCACGTCTAATGAATAACAGAGTCCGAATTAAGCCCAGGACATGTGACTTCAAATATCATGTCCTTTCCACTATACCAAATGTTTTACAAATGTCTGAAGAAGGATGAGAATGCTGGGCTCCCAGAGTAAAAGTCAGATGTGAATCAACTGATCTAATCAGACTGGTATTAGGGGCCAGTAACTGGAAATGGGTTGGAGCCAGGGAGGTCCTAAAGGTGCAGGGGGGTTACAGAGAGGCAGGTATCTCCAAAGCATGCAGATGAGGTTGGGTTAGCATTCTAGAAAGGAGACTGGATTCAGAGGTGGGTTTGTTCCACCTCAGAGACATCAGAGGACAGGGGGATAAAGGTTGCTCTCCAAAAGGCATTTGCCACCCCAGCTGCTCAAGGAGAACCCACAGTGATGTCTACATAGAGGTTCCCAGTGCAAAGTGAAAATGTGGTCCCCCCACCCAAGAAGCAGGAAAAAAGTGCTATTAAAGCTAGTAGAATATAACAATTTTCCTGTCTTTGGTTCTCTTGCTTTCTTAATCTGTCATGGTATTTTATTTGCTATTTAATGTTTCACTCGCTCAGGCATGGGGATTCTCAGCAGCTGAGTGCAGACCTTCACAGGCATTTGAGGTCCCACTCTACAGCTTGTCAGGTGCTCAGGCAGCATCCAGCTGCAGGGATCTCCCTCCTGCCACCAAAGCACAGAGCCCAGGCTGGGGGCAGGGGAGTCATTCTCCCCTTTCTACAGGCCCACCTTTCCAACTCACAGTGCACAGTTGATGCCCAGCAGATCCCAACATATGCATCAAATGTGCTCAGCACTGAGACGGGGGCAGCCAAGGTAATGCCAACCTTGCCAGGAATGGGTGCCGCTATGCCACCACATTCACCTCAACTGGGATCTTACTATGCTTGTACCTAGGTCCCCTCCAGAGGCGGAGGGCAAAAGATGTCCCTGAGCAAGAGTGCAGAAAAGGAGGCCAGGGGAATGGGCCCACCTGGAGAGGCATGGAGGCAACCATGGGAAGGATGAGCTGAGACTCTAACTTCCTGGAACATGCTCTCTTGTCTTATTGTACTTAACTTATGAAACACAATGTCAAAAATATAATTGTTAAGAACTTCAAAATGGCAGGTGCTTGGGTGGCTCAGTTGGTTGGGTGACTGCCTTGGCTCAGGTCATGATCCTGGAGTCCAGGGATTGAGCCCCACATCGGGCTCCCTGCTGAGTAGGGAGTCTGCTTCTCCCTCTGCTCTTCTCCCTCACTTGTGCTCTTTCTCTCAAAATAAATAAATAAAATCTTAAAAAAAAAAAAAAAGAATTTCAAGATGGCAACTGCAGAACATGAAACCCCAAAAGCAAGATTATTCTGAGGGGAGGGTCCTGGTTGCATGCCCATGAAACCAGCCCTGAGAATATGCAAACTCCAATAGCCATTGTCTCAAACTATAAATAAACCCACTAATATGGGGATGCCTCCCAAGCTCCCCGAACTGTTTGACTTTACACTGCCAATGTTCAGATGGCTTCCATGGTCTCCTTGGAAGTCATGAAAATGTCCTTCTGTTGTCACTGAGGCTGTCCTCCACTCTGCAGCCTCCAGTGGTGCTAGCAGAGCTACTCTTTGCTGCTGTTGGTGTGGCTTACCTCACCAAGACAGGTAAGGGCTCTCTCCCTGCAGGTGTTTATATGTCACTTACTATGTACTAGAAAGTGTAACCTAGTTTTTTCCATTTCTCCCACACTCTGTGTTGAAGAATTTGGGGAAAGTCAATTAGAGCTAATGTGACTATATAACATATCAGCCATATTTGACACGGGGGTTGAATTTAATAACCACGCCAGAACAATAGGAGTAAGTGGAACTGTCTCAGGCAAATTAGGACATACAGCCATCCCACTTGTGACTGAACAGGAAGATATTTGATTGTTCTTATACAGTATCACACACAAGAATTCAAATACTGCCACCACCTCAAACCAGTTTCTTAACATGAAACCCAAGCACCTCAATTTTCTCCCACCTTAGGGCATCTTCTCAGCACTTCCAAGGAAAAGACCAGGCTTCCCCTGCTCTACCACTATTTCCAATCAATGTCCCTAATCTTAGTGTCTGTGAACCTGAATGACAGTTGCAAAGTTCCCTATACTCTTTCTCTGCCAGGAAGCCAAGAGGGTCTTTATTCAAATTGGACTCCTAGTGAGCTGTCTAGGGATTCCCAGATTTGGAGTGGGAGTGGGATGGCAATGAAGGTGTCTCTTGTATCCTTGCTGTGTCTGTCAATGGACTGATTTTTCTCTACTTTCCAATTGCTGTTGGGAAGCATCAAACACCCACCCTCACGCCTCCATGATTGCTGATCTTCTTTCAAAGGTGCCAGAGGACTGATGCCACTAGCTGAGAAATCTTAATTGGCCTTAAATAGCATATTTCA
Source organism: Ursus maritimus (assembly GCF_017311325.1). NCBI lineage: Eukaryota > Metazoa > Chordata > Mammalia > Carnivora > Ursidae > Ursus > Ursus maritimus. Next base: position 14,628,743 of record NW_024424786.1, read on the forward strand.
GAGTTCAGAAGGGATTTTATTAATGATTTCATTTGAAAGGTAGAGCTCACTATTGCTTAACCTTTGCTGTAAAGGTAATTGCTCTGCCCAAACTATTCTTCTAAGAGGGTGAAATCATTCTTACCTTTTCTGAAGCGACTATCAATAAAGAGAGATTTCCTTTATACTGCTATGCCCCATTTTTTTCTCAGATGCTATCCCTCTTCCCACCATGGGAATGTGGTCACAGAAAATCAACTCATTGGCTTTCCCATTTGACATCTGAAATGATTTTTATCCTCATATTATTTCTCTTGAACAAGAACTACGTTTTTGAAGAGTTCTATTTATGCCATGAAATACAAGTATAACCTTTTTGGTTCCTTCTGAAACAAAAAACTTCAAGGGAGTATAACTTCAGTAGTGTCAGCCCTGAGCACTTGGGACATTTATGGTTCACAAAGGTGGGACTCCTCCAAATCTTCCCTTATAATAGGATAATAATGGAAAGTCTAATCTTAAACTCTCAAATTTTCTTTCTTCACTTAGTAATTTTGTTTGAAAGTTTACCATTCAAGCAGTTATGTTCTCACCTTTCTCTTCTCCTTTCCCAGCCTCCCTACTTTCCCTTTTGTTCCCCTTTTTCATTGGACTAGGATCCATAAAGTGAAGGCAAAATTTTTTGATCAATTATTTTTTGAGAGTCCTGTGGCATCCTGATCTAGCTCATCGATGTTATAATCACCATAAATTTATTACATAAAAATATATGCTTGGTTGCACAAGTATTATGGGCTGAATTCAAAATTGATATGTTGAAATCTTAACCCCTAATGTCTCAGAATGTGGCTGTATTTGGAGATAGCACCTTTAATTAAGTTAAAATGTGGTCCTTTAGAGTGGGTCCTAATCCAGTATAAATTAGTATCTTTATATAAAGAGGAGATTATGGAAGATCATGTGAAGAGGAGGAGATGACCACCTACAAGCCAAGGAGAAGGGCCTCAGAAGACATTGACCATGCCAACACCTCAATCTTAGGCTTCTAGCCTCCAGAATCATGGGAAAATAATCTTGTTGTTTAAGCCACCACTCTGTGACAGTTTTTCATGTAGCCCTAGCAAATCAATAAATAAATTTATCTTGTATCAGTTTACCACTTTTTAATTCTTTGTGTTTTTTAAAATCAACTTTATTGAAGAATAATCTGTATTTTATTAAAGGTCTTAAGTGTGTGGTTCAATGAATTTTTACAAATGTATACACCCAAGCAAACATGTCACAATCAAAATGTTAAAATATTTCCTGCAATCCAGAAAGTTCTTTCATGCCCCTCTGCAATCAATCCCTACTCCCCAAATAAAGGCAAAAACTGATCTGCCTTCTGTTACAATAGATTAAATATGCCTGTTCTGGAACTGCATATGAATAGAATCTGACAATATGAACTCCTTTGTGTCTGGTCTCTGTCACTTAGCATAATGGTTTTTTTTTTTTTTTTTTTTTTTTTTAAGATTTATTTGTTTGAGAGAGAAAGGAGGGCTGGGGGAGGGGTAGAGGGCGAGAGAGTCTGAAGCTGATTCCCCTCTAAGCACGGAGTCCGATGTGGGGCTTGGTCTTAGTACCCTGGGACCATGACTCGACCCCAAATCAGGAGTTGGCTGCTTAACCAGCTGAGCCACCCAGGCGTCCCACTTAACATAATGTTTTTGAGATTCATCCATGTTATTGCATATATCAGTAGTTCGTTCCTCTTTTTTTTTTTTAGATTTATTTATTTTAGAGAGAGGGAAAGAGTGTGACCACAAGCAGGAGGGGCAGAGGGAGAAGGAGAGAGAATCTCAAGCAGATTCTGCACTGAGTGCAGAACCCAACGCAGGGCTTATCTCACAACCCTGACATGGTGACCTGCGCTGAAGCCAGGAGTTGGCTGTTAAACTGATGGCACCACTGAGGCATTCACCCCCACCCCCAACTTTTTTAAGATTTTATTTTTAAATAATCTACATCCAGTGTGGAGCTCAACTTCACAAACACAATCTCCCTGAGATCAAGAGTCACATGCTCTATCTAGCAAGTGGGCCAGCCAGGGACTCCAAGTGGTATGTTCCTTTTTATTGCTGACTTGTATTTCATTGTATGTACAACCACAATTTGCTTATTCATTCACCTATTGATGGAAATTTGGGTTATTTCCAGTTACGAGTTTTTACGAGTAAAGCAGCTATGAACCTTTGTGTACAAGTCTTTGTGTGGATATCTGTTTTTGTTACTCTTGAGTAAATACCTAGGAGTAGAATTGCTGTATTGTATGTTAAGTGTATGCTTAATTTGTTGAGAGAAAGAAAGAAAGAAAGAAAGAAAGAAAGAAAGAAAGAAAGAAAGAGTCTGTTAAACTTGTTTTTCAAATTGTTTTACTTTTCCACTGATTTCAGTTTCTTAAATCACAGATTTACCATTTTACTTTCCTACCAACAATGAATGAGAGTTCTTTATGGAACTTTAAGGTGTGTATATGTGTGTGTGTCTGTGTGTGTGTGTGTGTGTGTGTGTAGTGTGTGAGATAAAGGTCAGGGTTCTTTTCGTGTTTTCTTGTGTCTGTTCAATTGTTCTAGCACTTTAGCCATAAAGATTATTCTTTCCCCACTGAATTACTTTGGCATCTTTGCTAACAATTTATGGGCCATATTTATGGTAGCTTATTTCTGGATACTCTATTGTTTCATTGCTCTATATGTCTATCCGTATGTCAATACCACATCGTCTTAATCTGTTAGTAAGATTTCAGGTCCAACTATCTTCTATTTTAAATTTGTTTTGGTTATCCTAGGTCTTTTATATTTCCATATAAATTTTAGAATCAGCTTATCAATTTCCCAAAAATCTGCTAGAATTTTGATTGGAGTTGTGTTAAATGTATGGGTCAATTTGGGGAGAATGGGCATTTTAATAATAATGAGTTTCTCATGTATGAACATATGTTTTTCTCTCCAATTATTGAGGACTTTGATCTCTCAACAATGTATTTGAGTTTTCACCATAAAGTCTTGTACATATTTTAATTTATCTCTAAGTAGCTAATATGTATTGATGCTCTCATAAATGATATTTTAAAATTTTTATTTCCTAATTATTTATTGCTAGTACATAGAATTACAATTGAGCTTTATATATTGACATTGTTTCCTGAGGATTTGTTAAAATCTTTATTAGTTTTAGTAGTTTTATTATGGATTCTTAGAATTTTCTATGCACACAATTATATTGTCTGCAAATATAGTTTTACTACTTCCTTTCCCATATATATGACCTTATTTCTTTTTATTGCCTTACTGCACATGCTAGGTTTCCAGTCCAATGTTGAACAGAAATAGTGAGAACAGACATCTTTACTTTGTTTCTATTCTGAGTGTAAAAGCATTCACTGTTTCGACATTAACTTTGATGTTAGCCTAAGGTTTTCCACAGATGACTTTTATCAAGTTGAAGAAATTCCCATCTATTCCTAGTTTGTTCATGGCTTTTATCATGAATAAGTGTTAAATTTTGCCAAATACTTAAAAAAAAAAACCATCTATTAAGATCACCACATTTTTTCCCGTTTAGTTTGCTATTGTGGTGAGTAAAATTGACTGATTTTCTAATGTTAAACCAAACTTAATTTTTCTAGATAAACCCAGCTCTTATTGGCAGCTTCAGATCAGCCTTATGCTGGCCCATCAGAAGACCAGCAATAGCTGAGCGGAGCCTTTTCCTCAGAAGTCTGAGCATCAGCTCTGTGGGAGTCTTTCCTCTGAGACCCTAAAGTAGGCCCTTCTCGCAGGACCAACTCCTCAGGGTCAGTTCTCTGGGTAACTAATTTCTCGTAATCCCATCTTCTCCTTTTCACCTCCCAGCCCCATGGCTCATGGGGCTTTCATAAAATCATGGTTTCTCAGAGTTGGAAATACCTTAGAGATCATTTAGTATAAACTTCCAGCCAATGTATGAATCCTTGCTACAGTATGTCTGTTAAATAGTCCTCCATTGTAGGCTTGAAATCACTTGGGATAAGGAACTCAGTATCTCTTGCCTCCTCAAATACAAAGTTCAGAAAATCAAGCAGATTAAGAAGAGATGCTCTTCTAGTCGGGGCTTAGCTTTCCCGAGCAGTGCTAAAAGTTTAATCCGTTTCAGTAGTTGTGTTTTTGTTCCTTCTTTTAGCGGGGTTCTGCAAACTCCCAGGGACATACTCTCAGGATTCCCTGAGTTATTTTTTTGGAAAATTTTAAAAATATCTATTTTTATGGCACTCTAAAAAAAATATAGGTATACACTCTGACTGATTTCTATAGCTACAGAGTACTCGTAACAGGGTACTACCACACATTTTCAATGTCCATGTTTACTTTGGGTTTATATTTACAGTCTGCTTGAGAGACTATTATTGGTTAAGAACAAGGACACTGGATCCAGGATGCCTGGGTTGTTATTCCAGACCAGCAACTCATTGTATGCATGACTTTGGGCAAATTATGTTCTCTCTCTGAGCCTCAGTTTCCACACATATAAAATGGAGATAAGGAATCCCACTCACAGAATTGTCATGAGGATTACATAAATTAATATACTGGAAGAATGCCTGGCACAAAGCAAGTGCTGTATAAATGTTTGGTAGTATCATTAGGTAGTACCAGCTTAATTATCGCCAGCTATTAACGGAAGCAGGCAGAATTAATGTGTAACTTAGTCACTATGTTAGAAGTGGAGACTAAACAACAACACAGCACGTTGCACAAAGGATTCATAATACTTGTAATAAATAAAGTCATAAAAGAACTAAGTAATCATGTGACACATAGTACCATAAACATACTCCACAACACAGAGAGGCAATTGAGTTTCAGCAAAATGCTATCATTTGTTGTTAAAGTTCATTTAAATTTCACTACTTTTATGATTTGCTTGTAGTTAATTGTAAATTAGTTTTCTGTTTATAGGTGATAAGGACTAGAAGCATATGGAGTTTATATTTAGTTTCATGTTGTATATACTTAAATAACACGCTGCTGAAAATAATTTAACAATACTGGAAGTCCATGAGATGATTTTTCCTTTTAAGGTGGGTGCATTTGTTCCTCAAACTTGAGAAGTACTGATATAACCAGGCCAGNCTTTCCCTAATGAAGCACTGTCTCTAGTGGTAGTTATAAGCCGGCAAAACTTAAGACAGTCCACTTCTGTTGCAGCCCCTGAATCAGGGAGGCTCAGTCACCAGATTTAGGATCCAAGGTATGAAATTGGGAGAAGGGACTAAGTACCTGTAATGGCAGAAAAATGAAGGCCAGGGTGGATAAGGTGACATGGAACTAACAAACGTTTGAGTTCCGTTAAGTGACAGGCACCACTCTCGTAACACTTCTGTGAACTGATGGCCTTGTTCTCCACTTTTCAGATGAGGAGAATGAGGTTCAGTGTAGCAGAGCCAGGGCTCCCACCTGGCTGCCTGGCTTAAAAACTGATCATTTTGCACCATAGCTGTGTCCCTGAAATCTACCAGCAAGCACTGATATGAAGACCCATGACCAAGACTGCTGTCTGAAATTCCAGAATGCAAGCTTTTTTTGGAATGGCAAAACGAGAAGGGCCTCTTTGAGTATTCCTTGGCTTCTGATCCAAAAAGAGAAGGTTGGTTCCTGTGATGGTTAATGTTTGTGTCAATTTGACTGGGCTATGGAATGCCCAGATGGTTGGTGACCATGATTCCTGAGGGTGTCTGTGAGGGTGTTTCTAGAAGGGATTAGCATTTGAATTGGGTAGTGGATCCAATCCATTGAGACTGTGAATAGAACAAAAAGGTGGAAGTAGGTTGAATTGACTCTTGTCTATTTGAGCTGGGACATCCATTTTCTCCCCCTCCAGTGATCCTGGTTCTCAGGCTTTCAGATCCAGACAGGAATCTACATCCTCTTGGGCTTTCCGGCTTTCTAACTACATTACTGGCTTTCCTACATCTCTAGCTTGCAAAAGAGATTGTGGGACTTCTTAGCCTCTATAATTGTGTGAGCCAATACCTCATTATAATAAATCTCTTCCTAGAAATATATAAATTTATATCTTATTGGTTCTGTTTCTCTGGAGAACCCTGACTAATACAGTTAACCTCTGGCAGAGGCAGCTAAAGAGGGCTGGCTCTCAGCATCCTGACAGTTCTAGCTACAGCTGATGTTGGGGGAACAATCCTACCAGAAGCTTATTTCTTTCCTTAACCCAACTATGTTAAGGAAGAACCACTGGCCACTTATTTTCACAAGTGGGTTCATGACCTCAAATAGTTATAGATCCAAATATGCCTGGGAAAAACATGCTTTCCCTTCCTCAGTTTACATGTCATTTTCTGCTAAGAAAGTGGAGGTGTCCATGTCTTACTCTTGGGAGAACCCTTTTCTCCCAGAATAGCATGGATGCTGAAAAGAAGACACAGAGACCAATGACCTGCTCTCCCTCTACCCATGGTTTTGCATTTTTCTTGTTTTTCACCACTAGAAAGCTATATGCTAAGCTTCATCCTCAAATATTCATGTGACAAGTTAGAGTTAAACACCCCCAGGCTTTCTGTTTTCAGAAAGCCCAGTCCCCAAATACAGAGAAGACTTCTGTGAAAATGTTGTGGCTCCTCTCCCCCTTGCTGCTTCAGTGTTCCCCAGGGGCTCCCAGACACTGGGGAGCCTTGTTCCCCCAAGTCTAGTCTCCTCCGGCTTCCTCTGCTATGCAGGGTAAGGGGCACTTAACATTTCTCCACTGGCTTCACCCTATTGTTAAGGTCAGATGTGATTTTTGTGGAGTGCAGATAATATAAATATTTTTAAATTATTGATAGTTTAGGAAAACTTCTTTCAGCTTTACAACTCATTTTACATCATGTAAATGTAACATCATGTAAATTCTTAGAATTATCAAATTTCCAAAAACTTTATCAAGCTATTAGATTTGAAAGGAGTTTCCACATACCAGTTTCTGGCTCCATACATTCCAAACCTTACTTGTCCTCCACTCTCCACATACCTCTGGTGCTGAGTGCCACAGAAAACATTCGTATCATCATATGACCTCTGGCCTTGTACCTTCAAGCCATAACACCAGTGAGTTAGCACAGAAGGCAATAGGATTATTTCTGGAAGCTACATTAACACCTTAATGACCTTAATCTACATGAATATGTATTGCCAACCCCAAGTTCATTGCATCCCCAATTCAGTTTCCCCTTAGGATGTGCAAAATGCCTCTGGCCATACCGATGCTACCTGACATGCAGGTGAGTGAGAGAGAGGGGACACTGAGGGGAAAAGGGCAGTCTTAACTAAGTGCATAGAGTATGACGTATATTGCAAATATTACAAAACATGTGACCACATCAACACATTACTAGAGTTCCCCCCAGATACTTGGAAGGGACTGATTCAAATGAGCCCCGCAACTCAAGCTTTGGTAGCTTCTCAAACTGTCTCTGCCTTGCATTATGGGTGGATGAACTTACTCTTCACAGTCCGTAGTATCTTTAAAGTTACTTTATTCCTTTACTAGATGGCTTTCCTAGATGGCTAAGATAGCTCATTATCCATTTAATTATTATTTAAATAATTAATCCCTCCTCCTCTTTACCATAATGCACATTACAGGGAGTAGTCTTTGGGAGAAACAGTGGTTTGATGGGTCTTGCACTTGTGACTTTCAGTTTGGGACTTACACTAAGGTTGGTTTTCTCTGAATACATCTGGCATCTTAATATTTTTGGTTCATCTTTTCTGGTTAGTCAATAACTTAGACCTCATGTACTTTGTTTTCAGCCTCTCAGGAAGGTAACTGCCCATATCTTTGAAGTGCCCCCCATGGCCCCCCAGAGTGAGTTTCATGTACAACATATCACCTGTATAAGACTCATAATCCCAAGCACAGTCTTCAAGTTTGGAGAAGATGTGGTCCGCTGTTGTCACGTGATCTATTTACAAATAGACTGAAACACACTTTTATTTGTATGGCTTCATGCTCTACAACATTCCCTAAAGGATGTGAGGTACTTTACGATTATACACTTTTTTATGTTTTTCAAAAAACAAAAAACAAAAAAACCCCACCAAAACAAAATACTAAAACAAAACATAAAACTGAGAGAAGAAAACCTGGTACAGAATGGTTGGAGATGAAAGTTCGACAAGCACAAATGCAAGTATGGTGACCACATCTGGGTTATTAAATCAACCCTGAGTTTCTTTGTGACCAAAAGAAAAAGGGAAACCTGATTAGTTATGAGATGCACACTGTTCAACAGATCAAACCATCACTATTTCAGAAGATCAGCTTTTCCTGGTTCTGAGGGGAGGCTCAGGATATATCTCATTCATTGTTTAAACCCCAGACTCATTAACTATTTTTTGGAAAAATGAATAAATGGTTGAATGAAATCAATGTTTGCTTTCTCTAACAAATAAGCTGAAAATTATATAAAGGCCCATTTTGTGCCTCATTTATTTTTATGTCCCCCAAAATACTTACTATGGTTCATTTATTCACTAGAAAAAAATTTATTGAGGGCCTATAATATGCCAGGCATTATTCAAGCTCTAGGAACATTGCAGTAAACAAAACATTCTAATGAAGAAACAAATAATAAATGAATTAATTTCTATATATGTATATTTTTAAATTTATATTTACGTAGTATATTAGATAGTGATCCTTCACTGTAGTGAGCACATGTTTGAATTTTGTATGAACTCCAAAAGGAGCCCCATCCACCAGAAGACCTTAGAGGGTCTTCTAAGCACAAGGCCTCACGACTGTGATGTAACAGCTAGGTCTGTGGAATGGCTTCACTGGAGGCCTTAGAATGGTTCCTGGATTGTGTGTCCCCCAGTAATGGCTGGCATGTCTTTTGAAAATTCTAAATCAGAAGGCTATGGGGTGGGAGACTTGGAGCCCAGAAGCTCTCTTGGGAAACCCTGTCCCTCTCAAATTAAGTAGTGAGTGCCTGAACTGAGGCCATCTTTAGAAACGGGATCTCCTTGTGGCCCATTTATAACTCTGAGCCATTCTGTTTCCTACTAAGGGAACTCCCAGGATGGGGCCACCCCACCCAGCCAAATGCCCATGGTCAAACACGGTCGTTGGCCCCCAAAGAATGTTCCTCTCCTCTCCTTTGGCTCTCCTTCTGCATACAGGGATTGTTCCAGCATCCCCCTTATCTGTGGCGCCAAGAAGACTAACAGTCCCCTGACAGCAGGGGCTGGTAGGGCATGCACTGGAGGCTGCCTGACGGCCAAGGCCCATTAACCTCCTCTTCCAGCTCATTGTTTTACAAGTGGTCATCGCCACCTCGCCGCCCAGTCAGAAGCCAGTAGCAGCTTTATAGCCTACTTACAGAAAATGGCTCAGCACTTAGGCATTTTCTGGTGCCCCAGGGTTCAAAGTGAAATTAATTTCCATTACCTCCCATAATAAATCACCTCACCCAACACATGTATGAAATTCCATTCAAGAGACTCAAGTCATTCTGGGGCTCCACAGAAATGCATACACACTTCAGCTTGCACTTAGTTAATTTCTCTGCTTGGGATAGAGCCGATGGGGCTCTGCAAAACAATTAGGTTCCAAGAGAGCCAATGGAACGCAAAGCAGCCCTGTAACACCCAGACAGGAAGCCAGGCTGATGATCCTGGCTATATGTAGAAGAGAAGGGGGAGTTCTTTTTCTCTTGGGACCCTTTTTGGTGGTCCCTTTCTCTCCTTCCATGGCCTTTCTTATCACAGGCACAGATACACAGAACCTGATAAAGTAATAGGGGCAGTAGTGGCACCCTCTGTTTGACATCATAATCTGGGTCTGGTTGGAAACATTTTGAGGCCTTTCTCGGGATGATGTGTGTGGCTAGTCATTCTGATTCTTAATCTTTTTATAAAAGAAACCACTGAGTGATCATAAGTGTGGCATACAACTGGATAATGAAGAAACTAAAAAGCAAGGTTAGCATCACTAAGATCCATGGAGATTATAAGAATGGTGAGCATGACTCACCCTAGGCAGATTATGTCTGAGGGATTTGAGCCAGTGAGGTGAAGGGAGAGGGAAAGAGAGAGACCCAGAATCTTCGAGCTGGAAGGGATCTTACAGAACCCTGAGTTCAATCGCCATAGGTTAGAGATGGGGACAGAAAGAAAGAGACAGAAGATAATAATAATAACTACTACTGTTTATAGGCCTCCACTGTGCCTACAAGGCACTAATCTCTAACATTTATACAAATTAAACCTCATAGAAACCCGATGAACTAGGTTTCTTTCTTTCTTTTTTTAAGAAGTTTTATATTTATAGAAAAATTGAGAAGATAGCACAGAGAGTTTCCACATACCCCATACCCTGTTGCCCTTATTAACATTTTACATTAGTATGGTACCTTTGTTATAATAAATGGACCAATATTGATACATTGCTATTACCTAAAGTCCATTTTTTATTCAGATTTCAATTTTGAGTAGTTGTGATTACGTATATTTTAGGATGCCCCATCTGTTGAAATTTGTTTAATCTTTTTTCTCCCGACTATAACCCCAGTTATAGTTTTTTGGGAGATAAGATGGGTATTTTCATCTTCACTTGCAAATGAGAAAACAAAGACGCAGCGGAATAAGTGGAATGACCCTGAGCCATGTCACCAAGAAGTAATGGAGTCAGGTTTGTACCCAAGTCTTTCTCATTTTAAGATCAAGTTCTTAACCATCACACTACTTCCCCATAACCCAATGAGTTGGAAGCCCAACTGAGACTTAATTCTGAAGTCAAAACGGATGTTCGTTCATATGGATGGATGGATGGATGGATGGGGTGGGGTAGAGGATAGATAGATAGATAGATAAGATAGATTAGATAGATAGAGCTAGATAGAGGACTTTATATAATAGTTTTCTGATGACATAAGTAATACAGTATCACTAAATACTCAAGTATTATAGATACGCAGTAAATGAGAGTGCTTTGTAAGCCCTCTGAAATAATTACTACTGTTAGGTATGGCGCCGTCCAATTTTTTCTATGTTTATGCTATAAATGATGCTAATATAATTTTTTTGAAAATTGAAGCACCTTCCACTCCATTTTGCTATAAACCTAAAACAGCTCTAAAAAAAATAAAGTCTATTTAAAAAATGGAAGTATCTTATACAAATTGTTCTGCAACTTTTTTCTTAATATATCACACAACTTTATGAACTATATACATTTTTAGTTTAATATCAAACTTTCTACACACCCTTAATGAATTGATTTCTTATAATGAACATCGAGTTTCTCAATTTATTATTGGTGCTCTTTCCATTAACATGGTGGGTCTGAAACTTCAGCAGGCATGTAGCTTAGTAAAAGTGAATATTCCTTAAACATTGCTAAAATGTCTATGCTGCCCAGAACAATCTACACATTCAATGCAATCCCTATCAAAATACCATCAACATTTTTCAGAGCTGGAACAAACAATCCTAAAATTTGTATGGAACTAGAAAAGACCCCAAATAGCCAGGGCAATATTGAAAAAGAAAACCAAAGCTGGGGGCATCACAATACCTGACTTAAGCTATATTACAAAGCTGTGATCATCAAGACATTATGGTACAGGCACAAAAACAGACACACAGATGAATGGAACAGGATGGAGAGCCCAGAAATGGACCCTCAATCTATGGTCAATTAATTCTTGACAAAGCAGGAAAGAATATCCAATGGAAAAAAGACAGTCTCTTCAATAAATGGTACTGGGAAAATTGGACAGCCACATGCAGAAGAATGAGATTGGACCATTCTCTTACACCATACACAAAGATAAACTCAAAATGGATGAAAAACCCAAATGTGAGACAGGAATCCATCAAAATCCTAGAGGAGAACACAGGCAGTAACCTCTTCAACCTCAGCTGCAGCAACTTCTTGCAAAACACGTCTCTAAGGGCAAGGGAAACAAAGGCAAAAATGAACTATTGGGACTTCATCAAGATAAAAAGCTTCTACACAACAAGGGAAACAGTCAACAGAACTAAAAGGAAACCTAAGGAATGGGAGAAGATATTTGCAAATGACATAACAGTATCCAAGATGTATAAATAACTGATCAAACTCAACACCTAAAAAACAAATAATCCAGTCAAGAAATGGGCAGAAGATATGAACAGACCCTTCTCAAAGAAGACATACAAATGGCCAACAGACAAAAAAAATCCTCCACATCACTTGTCATCAGGGAAATACAAATCAAAACCACAATGATATACCACCTCACACCAGTCAGAATGGCCAAAATTAACAAGACAGGGAACAACACATATTGGCAAGGATGTGGAGAAAAGGGAATCCTCTTACATTGTTGGTGGAATGCAAGCTGGTACAGCCACTCTGGAAAACAATATGGAGGTCCTTTAAGAGTTAAAAATAGAACGATCCTATGATCCAGCAATTGCACTACTGGGTATTTACCACAAAGACACAGATGTAGTGAAAAGAAGTGGCACCTGCACCCCAATATTCATAGCAGCAATGTCCACAATAGCCAAACTGTGGAAGGAGCCAAGATGCGGTTCAACAGATGAATGGATAAAGAAGATGTGGTCTATATATACAATGGAATATTACTCAGCCATCAGAAAGGATGAATACCTGCCATTTACATCAACATGGATGGAACTGGAGGGTATTATGCTAAGTGAAATAAGTCAAGCAGGGAAAGGCAATTATCATATGGTTTCAGTCATTTGTAGAATATAAGAAATAGCACAGAGGATCATAGGGGAACAGACGGAAAACTGAATGGGAAGAAATCAGAGAGGGAGCCAAACCATGAGAGACCCTTGACTCCAGAAAACAAACTGAGGTTTGTGGAAAAGGAGGTGGGTGAGGGGTTGGGGTAACCGGGTGATGGGAATTAAGGTAGTCATGTGATGTGATGAGCACTGGATGTTATATGCAACTAATGAATCATTGAACACTACATCAAAAACTAATGATGTATTATATGTTGGCTAATTGAATTTAAATAAAAAAATGCATATTCTTAGGCACCAAGGCTAGAGATTTTTTTTCAGAAAGTCTGGAGTAGAACCCAGGAACTTAGATTTTTTTTTAAATAGATGTAACTTCTTCCTCCAGGGGATTATAGATACAAATGATTTTAAGGCCATATTTTGCAAAAAATGTTTAGGCTCCCTCTTTGTATCTTGGCAGTATAGTCCTCCTCAGTTTGAAAAAAAGTAATCTTTTTTGGTGTCCAAACTTCAGAAACTCCAATTAATTGACTAGAGTGAAATAAATGTGAATATGTGACTGAAAAATGCTAGTTGAGCTCTGAATGGACTTGCTTTAATGGCATAATAGATTTTACAGTATATGTTGGGGGTACTTCACATATACTTTTTTAGTATATATCTTCACATATACTGTCTCCGACGATCTAAGGGGTAAGCAGGTCAGATGTCTGTGGCATCTTATGGATGAAACGTTTGAGTCTCAGAGGAGCTCGTGAAGGTCACATGGGTAGTGGTCCAATTTCAAGGACATCAACCTAGGTTGACTTTGAGTTGTGTATCAGCAAACTTCTGGTTAAATGATTTGACTGGCTCAAGTAACAAGCTCACAAGGGGAGAAATGATTCAGTCTAGGGCTACCAAGACTCTCACTTTTTGCAGAAGGCATTTTCCACACGGTGGGAAACCTCTCCATTAGTAGCTCAAACCTTACATTCAGCAGTATTGTGGCTTAGATGGAGCAAAGTTCTTCCACCCAATTTTAGCACAAAAGGAATCCCAGAGAATTCCCTGGATTCTGATTGGCCCACCATGGATGCATACCAACATCTAGACCTACCACTATAGCCAAGTGTATGGGGAGCTACAACTGGCCAGAGCTGGGCCATGTGCCTAACCAGGAAGCCCCATTACGATCACAGGCAGAATAGGAGATGTAGATTCTTAAAGCAAGGAGCTGGGGGCTGGACACAGTTACTAGAAGAAAGGGAGAGGGTACTGACCAGACAAAGCCCACATCTACCACAGGGCTCTCTCCGCTTAACACTTCCCACTTGTAGAACTATATTATCTTCAAGACACGTTTACATGTATTCTCTTCATGATAAAAATCCATTGGTATGGAACACCTGGTTGGCTCATTCAGTTAAGCATCTGCCTTCAGCTCAGGTCATAATCTCAAGGCTCCTGGCATGGAGCTGCACATACTATTCTCTGCTCAGCAGGGAGCCTGCTTCTCCCTCTCCCTCTGTCACTCCCTCTGCCACTCCCTCTGCTTGTGCTCTCCCACACTTTCTCTCTCTCTCTGTCAAATAAAGAAAATCTTTTTAAAAAATCCATTGGTAATTAGCAAAACCTGTTAGCAACAAAATAAAATAAAAAATGTCCTTTAGAAAGTTTTTTTTTTAAGATTTTATTTATTCATTTGAAAGAGAGAGTGAGTGAGAGAGCACAAGCAGGGGGAGGGGACAGAGGAAGGAGAAGCAGACTCCCCGGTGAGCAGGGAGACCAACACAAGGCTCATTCCAGGTCCCAGGGATTGTGACCTGAGCTGAAGGCAGACGCTTAACCGACTGAGCCACCCAGGCGCCCCTAGAAAGTTTGTTTTTTAAAGATTCTGCAATTGCATATGTTCCGTAGTTGAATGAACACAACATGCTAATTTTCTTCTTGGTGATACACACTACAGAATAGCATATGGAAGCCTCTAAAAAGTCCTGCAGTAAAGAAACCTGTTTAGCTTATTCACTGAACCATTTCCCAAAGCAATTTTACCATGGATTTTTTTCGCTTTATATATAACTATCAATTCACTTAGAACTAGAGTTCTTCAAAACTCAGTGAAGGAAATGCTATACCATTCAATTCACCAGCAAATTCTCTTTATTAGTCATTAGTAGTAAACTTCAGCCAAGTCAAATAATTATAATTTGTAAAAGGCATAGCCCGAAATAGTAGGGCTTTACTGCAAAAAATAAGATTCACAACTAGCTTTACTATATCAGAGTGCCCCAACTCTGTCAAACAGATTCTTTCTTTCTATACACCACATTTTTTTTTTAAAGATTTTATTTATTTATTCAGCAGAGATAGAGACAGCCAGCGAGAGAGGGAACACAAGCAGGGGGAGTGGGAGAGGAAGAAGCAGGCTCATAGCAGAGGAGCCCGATGTGGGGCTCGATCCCATAACGCCGGGATCACGCCCTGAGCCGAAGGCAGACGCCCCAACCGCTGTGCCACCCAGGCGCCCCTATACACCACATTTTGTAATATTCCCTTTCTCATCGTAAAATGAAATTCATAGATGATGTTGCCTACCCACATACACATTTTGTAAAAGATCAATGATACCTTAACTGTAGTATAATAGAAATAAAGGGAAACCATTTTAAAATGAATGAACATCTATGGCAATATGTAACTAGCTATGACTACACTAGAACACCTACTGAAGAAAATCAGACCCTTGTGCTTATGCATAGAATCTCCAGAAATGTGACAGCTACAAATACGGAATGCTAAGGAGGTGCTGTATTGCTAACTCAAATACCCTGGGTGGTGTTGCCATCAATGATGTGATTTTTTCAAAGGGTCAACGACTCTTGTTAGATTTCTACATCGGAGAAAGGACAGTCCTCTCTATTTATGTGATAGTTGCTTTGCTGGAAAATTCAGTGCATTCTTTGTGTTTATATGTAAGATTCAGTTCAATTTTAAGCTCAAATAATTACAAACAGGTAGTTTGATTTACCTATATGAAAGCCTACTTAGACATTGAAAAGTCATGCAGGACAGGGAAAAATTCTTTGTATGCAGGTTAGCCCCCATCAAATGCAAGACATTTAGAATCCCTGGTCCCAGTCCGCTGAAAGCCATCCCCCTGTAATTTGACAATCAAAAGACCCCCACAAATTTTCAACATGCTCCTCATGATGCAGAACTACCTCCACTGAGAACCACTGAGATACAAGTTATCTTTTGGGTAGCAGCCAAACTTTGTATTATAATCAAAGTATTCGGTTCTCAAAAAGAAAACTGGAAATAGAGAATTTATTGTCCTAACAATGTTTTCAGAAATTTCACAAGAGAAATATATGGGGAGTATTTAAGCCATTATTTTCTCTCTTTGGAAAATACCTTGATGCATAACTAAATCTAGAGCCCCATGGAAAATGTTACCTCTCTATTTTTCTCCGCAAAATCCTGGTCTCAACAGTGAGAAAGAAACACACAAAGAGCAAGGCAGGAATCACTACTTATTGCTAGATTCCCAACCACCAAGCCTGGTGCAAAGTACATTGCATTTATTAACTCTCTAAAAGAAACTTGTAAGGAAGACATAAGTTTCCTTTTCGGTGAGGTTATGGAGGCTGCTAAATCTGAAATGTCCACTGATGCCAAACTCTGTATGGTTTCCCTTTGTCTTGAAGCACAGCAGGCGGGATAGCAGCATAACACCAAGGATATGCCCAGGGCTCAAATCCTAATTTTATCACTGCTATAGGAAATTGAGCAAATCACTTAGTCTCTTTGTGCCTCAGTTTACTCACCTGTAAAATGAGAGTGATAGTAGTATCTATTTTTAAAGGATCATTATGAATATGAAACGGATTAAAACACTTTAAACTGTGCCCAGTATATAGGAAAGTCACATAATTATTAATTATAATAAAAATTTCTTTTTCAGATGCATTGGCTAGTTTTGCACTTTCTTCCCCTGGGTGTAAGTTTATCTATCGAGGTCCACATTTCTTCTTTTGTTTCAGATAATGCCTGTCACCACACCCCATTACACCAGATAATGCCTGTCACCACACCCCTAAGGCATTTCACAGTTCTGATGCAGCGTCTGTCTCTCCCACCCCTGCATGCCACTTCAGTCCTTCCTTTTTAAAAAGGGTGCTGGCTCATAGACACATGAAAAGATGCTCAACATCACTGATCATCAGGGAAATGCAAATAGGACTACAGTGAGATATCACCTCACATCTGTCAGAATGGCAAAAATCAACAATACAAGAAACAGCAGGTGTTGGCAAGGATGTGGAGAAAGCAGAACCCTCTTGCACTGTTGGTGGGAAAGTCGACTGGTGTAGCCACTCTGGGAAACAGTATGGAGTTTCCTCAAAAGGTTAATAATAGAACTACCCTATGGCCCAGCCATTGCAGTACTAGGTATTTACCCAAAGATACAAAAACACTAATTCAAAGGGATTCATGCACCCCGATATTTATAGCATCATTATCTACAATAGCCAAATTATGGAAATAGCTCAAGCGTCCATTGACTGATGAATGGATAAAGAAGAAGTGGTATATAAATTATGGAATATTACTCAGCCATCAAAAGAGTGAAATCTTGCTATTTGCAATGACATGGATGGAGCTAGAGAATATTATGCTAAGTAAGACAAGTCAGAGAAAGACAAATACCCTATGATTTACTAGTATGTGGAATTTAAGAAACAAAACAAATGAGAAAAGGGGGGGGGAAAGAGAGAGAGCAAGGCAAACCAAGAAATAAACTCTCAACTACAGAGAAAAACTGATGGTTACCAGAGGGGAGGTGGGTAGGGGGATGGGGGAGATAGGTGATGGGGATTAAGGAATGCACTAGCGATGAGCCCCGGGTGTTATATGGAAGTGTTGAATCACCCTATTGTATACCTAAAACTAATATTATGCTGTATGTTCACTAACTGGAATTTAAATAAAAGGTTCTAAAAAAAAGTAAAAACAAATTTTTAAAAATTAAAAAAAGTTTAAAAAAAGGTGCTTGTTCTAGGAGGGTACATGGTGTAGAGAAACGAGTTTCCATCTCTTTCTCTAACTTGCTGGGCAACCTTGGGCAGGTCACCCCAGTCCCCTAGGCCTTCACTTGTGCATTCATACAGCCCAGTGACCACTAAGATCCCTTTAAGCATCATTCTCCTCCCCCCACCCCATCCCTACCTGGAAGAGGGAGAATTTGGGAACTAGAGAAACTGAGACTTCTCTTGTTAGAAGCTTTTGTGGGCTTCATTCATTCAGCATTGGGTTTTTAAATGGCCTCAGCTACTCCCAGGTGTCAGGCATTGGGCCTATCACATTCTCAGTGAACTTTCCTGAAGTTACCTAGATTGAAAGTGTCAGATTTGGGACCACAGCCAGATCATCTCTCTGTCCAGCACCTACCTCCAGAGCCCCTGTACTGAGACCATGAGGCTCTACCTGGGTGTGCAAAGCAAAGAGCTTCCTGTGTAGGCCCTGGGAAGCAGAGGAAGACCTATGCTTACTGATCATCTCCTTCCTACACGCAGGGCCTTCACATACTCCACTCCACCAGAATTGACCCCCCTGGAGCTCCTGAAGTAATGGATTCATCCAGTTGTCACATTTTAATGGACTCTTGTCAAGATCTGGGGTGAGGACAACATATCAGGGATAACTTTTTGAGAAAAAACATTAACTTACCATCTGAATTCCAAGATCCAGGCTGGATTGAAGGAAGTTCTTGAGACTGGCGGGAGATGGGCCTCAGTTCAGACTGATGCCATTAAACCTCTACATGGTCCTGTACCTGTGACAGGTGCTGCATTAAGCTCTGCCAGCATAAAAAGGGGGAAGACCATCCCTGCCCTCATTTCAATAGGGAAGATGGATGGAAAGAAATGTGAAGAGATGGAGGCAGCATGTCATATGTGCTTTGGAATCAGAGGGCCTGGGTGGAATCTTTGCTCCAGCCTTTCCTGTTTGACCTTGGGCACATTTCTGAACCTCTCTGTGCCTTAGCTGTAAAAGGAGACATGTGCTATTAGTCCTACATATGTATTATTTTTGCAAGGATTAAATGGCTTAATACACGTGAAATGTTTAGAACAATCCCTAGCACAGTAACAGAGATAAATCCAAGGCATGGAAGAGGAAATGGTGAACTCTTTCCAGGGCAGTAAGGGTCAGGGATGACTTCCTGGTTTGGAAAGATGACTAGGATTTTTTCCAGGAGATGGCAGAATGAGGGAAGATGGTACTGGTACTACTACTAAGAAAAATAATTACCATCTATTGAGCACTTATTGTTTGCAAGCCCTGTGCCAGCGCTTGGCATGGACTATCTCATTTAATGAAACTGGTAGTTATCACCATTGGAGATATGAGAAAGTAGAGACCCAGAGAGGTTAAATAATTCACCCAAGGCCACACAGCTGAGCTGGTATGTGACAGACAGAAGTAGGACTTGAACATCTGGATGACGTTTGATGTCAGAACAAACTTTTTACACCATTAAGCTATATTTTAGTTGTTCTCTGTCCCACTCACAATTATTAAAAGCAACTTTCCTCATTTCAGGGTTTGACCCTTTAGAACGTACGATCTAGCCATTTGCAGAGCTTGCCTGTCAGTCTGTCTGTACTCGGCCAGGTTGTCTCCTTGGCTGATCACTCTGGTGTGGAGAGTGCTGGGCCGAGAGTAGACACCGACTGACTGAAGAGCCTTCCAGCTTTCCTTCCAGGCCCTGCTGCAGGCACCAACTGCCTTCCACCCTTTCTCTGAGTAACTTTGTGATGCCTGATGAAATAAAATCTGCCCCAACAGGAGTAAACTATGGGCATCTGCTTCCCTAGCACTTTTAGTCTAATTGCTGCCCAATGAAAATAATAGCTCCCCCACTATCTTTTCAGCAACACAAGCTCCTGAAGCCATTCAGAAGGGGCTCAACACCAATAACACTCGCCCTACTGTCTGAGGGCTGAAATCCAATATTAGCCAGACGGTCCTAGTTTACAACTTGGTTTTCATCTCAACAAGGTCCCTCAGTCTCGAGTTTACTGCCCAGTTGCTAGACATCTGGAGCAGTCTGTGACATCCCCTTAATCTCTCTCCTGCTTCTCACATCCCAAGGCTGCTAAACTCAGGATAGGATCATATGGCTACTTTTTAGGCTGAGAGCAGGAGTTGCAAACTCTAGCTGAAACCCATTTTGTTGAGCTGCTACCTATTGACCTTGAAGAGGCAATTGGCTCAGATCATTCCACATTTGAGTTTGGAGACCAGTTGGAGGGGTTCAGTGAATTAGACCTACTAATGCAGTTGGCAAATGTGGATCCAACACTGGAACATGCCTGCATGTAGCACCTTGCCTTTACCGTAGGTCTGGCAAGGAGCCAAGAGAAAACTCAGCTCCTGAAAACTAAATCTCAGGTCCCTCAGTGTTTTGGTTATCTATTGCAAGGAAACAAACAGGCCACTCCAAAACTTAGTGGCTTGAAACAAGAGATATTTTGTTATTTATCACATTTTTGTGGGTCCACTGGACTCAACAAAGCAGTTCATCTGCTGTCTCGCTTGGGGAGTCTCACGTGGCTGCAATCAAGTGTTGGCTGGGCTTAAGTCATCTGGGATATACAAGATAACTCCTCTCATGTCTGGTGCTTTGGCAGGGAGAGCTGAAAGACTGGGCTCAGCTGGGAGCCTGGAGCAGGTAAGGCCCATCCTTCCGTATAGTCTCAGGACCTTCCTTTCTACATGGAGCCTTCATGAAGTCTCTTTGAGTAGCTAGACTAACCATGTCATCGCCCAGGGGTTCCAAAAGTAGAAGCAGTCAGCGCTTAAAGCTTAGGCTCAGAACTGGCACAGTGTTGCTTCTGCTACATTCTACTGGTTAAAGTCATAGGGCCAGCCCATATTCAGGGAGGGAATTTACAAGAGTGAGAATATTGCATGATTGACTCAGTGGAAGCCATCTTTGGAGACTAGTTACTACACTCTCCAGAGTGTATGCATCCACTACTATAAACAAGCATAGAACTACAGTCCTTTATGTAAGTATACTTTCATCTTTTTATACAGCTGCCATTTGTTTTGTGTTTACCAAAGGTTAGCCACTATGCTAAATGGGTTACATCACTATCTTTTTTAAGCTCACAAAAACTGAGAGCTGGTCATTAGTACCACTGTTACAAATGAACAAACTAAGACCAGAGAGGTTGTGTAAACTTCTCTAAATTATCCAGCTAGTAAGTGGTAGAGCTAGGGTTAAATCTAAGATCTGTACACCTGCAAAAATCTGTTTTTCATATACACAGACACAAGTCACAGTGTTGTCCTTGGTTATCATTCTGGTACAGTAAAAAGCCACAGTTGGCCAAGCTGAGGCCATTGGTGTTTTATCTGAGAGCCCAAGGTTGTGGAGGGTGAATGTGACTACATGCTCAAAAGATTTCACAATAGGCTTCTCAGGCTTTCCACCCTGGGTTCCTGCCAGCCTACTCTTGTATGCTTTTGATGAACTCAGGTTCTGGGCAGAAGACCTTTGGTTCTGGTTAGTGTATTCTTGTTGCTGTCCTGAACCTGTGAATTCAGCTCTCTGGCTAGATCCTGACCATTAATGCCCAGCTTTCCCAGTCTTTGACCCCTCTTATCTTTACCTGAGCCCCTGTTCCCTACTACTGGCCCTTCCAAAGTGTAGTATGTTCCTGCCCAGACCTGAGCGACCTGCCTGCTTTACCTGACCTTGATGAACTTGATCCATGCCCATTTAACCAGATAGACCTCTGTTTCTGGTCTACTTGGATCTGTTCTTTCATTCATTCATTTGCTCCTTCCTTCCTTCATTGTTCAGTCAGTACTTGTTCATTGAGGGCATCTCATGTCTGAGGTCTTATTCCAGGCACTGGAGATGTGACAGTGACCAAATTGACATGTATCCTGCCCTCATGACCTTTCAATTCAAGTCTGGGGGACAATGAATAAATAGGAAAAATTATGATTGCTTATGATAAGGGAAGAAAACAGGAAGAAAAGGAAGTGCAAGAAGATAATTTAGTGTGCATGGGAAGAGGCTGCTCTAAACAGGGGTTTTGGAAAGACCTTCTCTGAGGAGGGGATGCTGGAGCAGAGTCAGGATCCTTCTGGATAAGAAGGAACCAGCCTGTGGGAGGCCAAAAAGTGAACATTTTGGGCAGAGAGAACACTAAGTACAAAGGAAAAGAGGTTGACATATTAGGAGCCATGCCAGTGGGGTTGTAGAGGAGTGAGGGAGGAGAGAATTATCACACTTTGCTGGTTCCAACATGCTGATCTTCCATCCTAATTTCATTAGGATGAAAGTTGTCCACAACAGAGAACACTCAGGGACAGCTGAGCTCGTTTAGTTTGGGTTGAAGACCCTTCCTATCTGATTTCACTTTCTGTAGTTCCCACTTAGTTGCTTTTATAAAATTGTTTTGATTTTTCCTATTTGTCGGTCTCCTTTATTAAATTGTGAATTATTCCCTCTCTTCCTACAAAATGTTCACCACAATGTCTGTCAGTAAATATTTGTTGACAGAAGGAAAAAAGGCATGAAAGAAGTACATATGTTTGGTAACTAACCTGTCCCAGTCCTGCCATTTGTCATCTCTGGTTTTATAAATCAAGTTTCATAAAATTAACTATCTCATTTCTGAGTATTCTCAAGGTTGTTAGCAAAACTTTCTCTCAGTGAGCTGGCAGCTAGTTTCTCTAGTTTAGTTTGTTTTTTACTTTTTCTACTTAGAAAGATGCTGAGCTTCTGACATGTGATACAGACTGAGAATAATCATTTATTCTTCCTGAGCTCCCCAACTGTGGAGAACTTTCATGTAAAGTCCCTGTTCTGTCCATCACTTCTGGAACCCAGTCTGCGGTCCTTTACTATTTGCTGAACAGTAGTAGATATCAATCTTTTCCTCTGGGCCTTTCCATCTCTATTGAGACTTCCTATCCCTTCCTAAAGGCAGAAGTTTCATGGAGAGGGGAGAAGGAGAATTTGACTAAAGCCAATTTGATTTTGGTTAACTGGATAGATGAGGATTTGGTTCAAATCAAGGATCAAAGTGGCGCTTTGTACTCTCTACAAATTTCACAGCATTGATACTTCATAAAACTATGAAAGTCAACTCAACAAATACTTATTGAGCACGTTTTGTCCTGAGTACTGAGCATATAATGGTAAATATGATAGACATAACCCATACCCAAGTTAGAAAAGAGGTAGTAACTACAAAGAATGGGAAAATCCCACAGTGCCATGGAGAGGCTTAGAATGAGCACATAGCCCTGTGAATTAGTCAGGGTAGGCCAGGTTTTGGTGTGGCAAAAAAATTAAAAATAAAAAAATAAAATAAAAATAAAAAAATAAATCCACAAATCTCAATGGCTTAAGATGAGAGGGATTAGTTTCTCATTCATACTACAAGTCCAAAGCAGGTTGGCAAGGTATCCAAGCTAATGGAGCAACCAGTAATAACAGAGGGAATACAGCTCAGGAGGGTCTTGTACTACCAATGAAATGGTATAGCTCAGAAGTGATCCATGTCACTTCTTACCAGAATACATTAGCTAAATCTAGTCACAGCTCTATCCAAACAGAAGAGGTCCGGGACCCCTCCTACGTGCACAGGAAATGATGTCTAAGGCGAAGGATGAATAGGAGTAAGCTGGAAAAGAAAACATGAGTATTCAGGCAGGTGGAAAGCAGGAGAAAAAGCTTGCGGGCAAAGAAGAGTATTATTTTGGAGGACATAGTGTGGAGAATGAAGAGGAAAAAAAAAGGATCCTTGGCCATCACTGTAGGATTTAAAACATCATAGACATCTCTCATATAAAAAAAAAAAAACAGCCTTCAATAAATCAATTGACAATTCATTCATTCACTCACTCAAATCAGATATGTACCCTTTCCAATTCTATTTTATCTCAAGGACTTTTAGTTGTTCTTCCAGTATTCCTTCAATGATTTTATCATAGTCACTGTGTGGGCAGATGTCTATGATAATACTCAGCAATTTCTTCAATGCTAGCTCCGTGACTTTATTATAATTCTTTACTCAACAAAGAACTTTAGAAAAAAGTTTTAACCTCCATTAGTCACAAAGAAATTATCAGAATTCAAGAAAGTAAGAAAAGACAGTGATCTCTCTGAGTGGCAAGCCAAGCCCTACGCAGATATAAGTAATAGAACTCATCTTCTGAACAGGGATTTAACTGATCTATGATTTTCTTGTTATCAGTTTATGGGGCCACCAGGTAATTTCCATAGGCTTGCATCAGAAGAACAAGAAGTTCCAGAAAATAATATTTCACTGAAGAATTTCAGTGTATTTATTCAGTCTTTCTTTTATCAAATACTTACTGAGAACATGCTGTCTACCAGACCTAGGAACTGAAGACACCGTGGTGAACAAAACAAAGTCCCTGCCCCCACATGGAACCGACAATCTAGCGAGCGAGACAGACGACGAAAAAGAAAATATATATTGCATCAGATGGTGGAATGAATTCCAGTGCCAGGAATAAAAACAAAATAGAGTAAAGAACGTAGGGACTCCAGGGGCGCCTGGGTGGTGCAGTCGTTAAGCGTCTGCCTTCGGCTCAGGGTGTGATCCCGGCGTTTCGGGATCGAGCCCCACATCGGGCTCCTCCGCTGGGAGCCTGCTTCTTCCTCTCCCACTCCCCCTGCTTGTGTTCCCTCTCTCGCTGGCTGTCTCTCTCTGTCAAATAAATAAATAAAATCTTAAAAAAAAAAAAAAAAAAAAGAACGTAGGGACTCCAAGAATGGTTAGGGAAGGCCTCTAACATAATAATTCTTAAGGAAATGAAGAAGGATATCTGAGAGAACAGCTAAGATAAGGCAAAGGAAAAGACAAGGGCAAAAAGCTTTGGAACAGAATCATTCTTGGAATGTTCACAGAACCACAGGGGGGTCAATGTGGAGAGAGGCGTAAGCCATGAGGAAAGAAGTAAGAGATATTTCTAAGAGATGGGAGAGGGAGACAGATAATGTCTCTTCACTGTACAGATTTTTGCTATAAATCAGAGTGAAGTAGAAAGCTGGTGAAGGATTTTGAGCAAAAAGTGGTATGATGTGATTTAGGTTTCCGAAGGATGACTCTGGCTGCTGTGTTGAGAACAGGACTGGGGGCCTTCGCTGAAAACAAAGATCAACAAAACTAAATGGCAACCTCCAGAATGGAAGAAGATATTTTCAAATAACATATGATGAAGGGCTAGTGCAAAAATATATAAAGAAATCCTACAACTCGATACACAAAACCCAAATTATCCAATTAAAAAATGGATAGAAGACATAAAGAGACATTTCTTAAAAGAAGATATGCAGATGGCCAACAGACACATGAAAAGATGCTCAACATCATTCATCATCAGGGAAATGCAAACGAAAGCTACAATGAGATATTACCTCACACCTGTCAGAATGGCCAAGATCCACAACACAAGAAACAACAGGTGCTGGTGAGAATAAGGAGAAAATGGAGCCCTCTTACACTGTCGGTGGGAATGCAACCTGATGAGCCACTGTGGAAGACAGTATGTAGCTCCCTCAAAATATTAAAAATATAACTACCCTATTGTCTAGGAATTGCACTACTGGGTATTTACCACCCCCCCCCAATACAAAAACACTAATTCAAAGGTATACATGCATCTCTATGTTTATAGCAGCATTATTTACAATAGCCAAATTATGGAAGCAGCCCCAAGTGTCCACTGATAGATGAATGGATAAAGAAGAGGTCACACACACACACACACGCACACACACAGAGGAATATTATTTAGCCATCAAAAAGAATGAAATCATGCTATTTAAACAACAACATGGATAGAGCTAGAGAATATAATGCTAAGCAAAATAAGTCCATCAGAGAAAGACAAATACCATATGATCTCACTCATATGTGGAATTTAAGAAACAAAACAAAGGAACAAAGGAAAAAGAGAGAGAAAGAGAGAGAGAGAAAGAAAGAAACCAAGATTCAAATTCTTAACTATAGAGAACAACCTGATGGTTATCAGAGGGGAGGTGGGTGAGGGGAATGAGTGAAATAGGTGGTGGGGGTTAAAGAGTACACTTATCATGATGAAAAAAATAAAGTAAGATTATTTTTAAAAAGAGAATGAAAACAAAGAGATTCCTTGGGTCTATTCTAGGTGAGAAATAACTGCAATTGACCTAGGTTAGTAGCAGTGGGTGTAGTGATGAGTGGTCAGATTCTGGTTCTATTCTGAAGGAAAAGCAGGGCATTTGATATGGGATTAGATATGGTGTGTGCAGGAAAGAGTAACATATGACCCCAAGGTTTCCATCCTGAGCAACTGGAAGGATGGAATTGTCATTCACTGAAATGGGAAAAGCTAAGAGCCCAATTTTTGACGTATGAAATTTAAAATGTCTGTTAGAAAATCAAGTAAAAATATTAGGTAGGTAGCTGGATATACGAGTCTAGATGTCCAGGATGTGAACAGGTTGGAAATGTGTATGTAGCTAAGGGAAAAGCATCGTGTAACTCATAAGGTGAATTAGTTACACTTTAGATGTTTATACTAGTCTTCACCAGATTAGAGTTTATGAGAAGGAAGCAGAAA